>NC_057795.1:628779971-629032852 GCF_018294505.1 Triticum aestivum | reverse complement strand
AGCACAGGAAGCGGGAAGACCCTTGTTTTTTCTTGCTTTTTACTGCTTTAAGGTTTTAATTTTAGAAAATTCAGGATTTCAAAAAGTGGCGGATTGTGAAAACAATGTTTGTGAATTCAAAAAATGTGCAAGATTTGAAAAATGTTCGTGAAATGATAATTTCTCAAGTATTTAAAAAAATGTTCGTGATTTCAAAAAAAGTACACAATTTCAAAAAGTATTCATCAATTTATAAATAAATCACAATATTAAAAAATGTTAGGGAATTTCGAACATTTTCCCAATTTTAAAACAATATTCAAAAAATACAGTCATTCAAAAAGTATTCATGAATTTCTAAAAATATATTCAAATATTCCAAAAATGTTTGGATATTTCGAAAATTGTTCTCAAATTTCAAAGAATGTTCACAAAATTAAAAAAATGATCACTGATTCGAAATGTATTCATGAACTCAATTACAATTCTCCTCAAATTTCAAAGAATGTTCAAAAATTCACAAAATTGTTTGCTGATTCAAAAAGTATTCGTGGCCTCATAAAAATGTTCGTCAAAAACAAAAAAAAATCCTGAATTTCAGAACATTCTTCCCAACTTTCAAAAAATGTTAGCCAATTTAAAAACATAATTTAAGTGTTCCAAAAAATGTACACAATTTTCAAAAAATATTAAATAAAAAGTAAAATAGGAAAAAACAAAAGAAAAGGAAAAAATAAAACGAACAATAAAACTATAAAAAGAAAGACAACTGAATAGAAAAAACCTGATTCGGGGAAAGTTCTAGATCCTTCCACAACTGGTGGAGACGAAATACTGAAATGGGCCGTCCATACGAATATCCAGCGCGTGAGGGGGTGTACACGCCAGGTCGCTGGCTGGCGACCTGCGCACCAAAAGGAGACACCAGTGGAGTGCAATTTTTCTTCTTTTTTCTCCTTTTCATCTTTCCCTTAGCACGCGCGAGTCCCAGTTTGGTTTTTTTTTTCACCTGGTTTTCTTGGCCGGATTCCGTGGATTTTATTTTACACGGTTTCCTTCCGTTTTTCTGTTGCTGTTTTTCTTTTTCTTTTTTATTTTTCCTTTGTGTGTTTTTTCGTGTCTCTCTGTCTATTTTTATTTTCACATTCAATAAAATTTTCAACAAATCGATTAACTATTTTCCAAAATCAACATACTTTTTCCAAAATTGATAAAAAAAATAAACTTTTTGCAAATGCGATGAACTTTTTTCCAAATGCAATGAATGTTTTTGTGTGAACGTTTTTCAAAATCAATGAACTTTTTTATTTGTAAGGAATGATTTCTAAAAGTCGGTGATTTGTTTTTCAAATTTACTGAACTTTTTCCGATTCAGTGAACATTTTTTCAGATTTGATGAAGTTTCTTCAAATTTCATGAACTTTTCTCCAAATCAACGAACCTTTTTAAAATCCAATTAACTTTTTTTCAAATTCAATGAACTTTTTTTCAAATTCAATGAATTTTCTTTGGAAGTTTATGAATTTTTTTTTCAGTTTTGCAAACTCTTTTGAAATTGGTCACTTTTTTCAAAACCATTGAACTTTTCTTTAATAGGGCAAAGTTTTTTTTGCATGTTCATCAGCTTTTTCTGAAATCTGTGACGTTTCAATTTTTTTAAAGAGAATCATGTAAGAGCAGCTATAGTGGTTAAAGCTTTAGTACTGCCTTTAGTCACTTGCAGTCACCCATCCTTGTGGTTAGCTGAACCCCTTAATAACCCGCGGGTCGTTAGTGCGACTCTGTGCGGTTGTGCAATTCTCTGGATAGTTTTTGAGCTTTTGTTAGCATTTTTGCGCGGTGCCCCTTCGTGGGCCGGCCCACCTCGCGCTGTAGCGAGCACCGCGTCTCCTAATCGGCGCTTGCGGGGGAGGTTCATTCTATTGGGAAACCGGGCCCACATTGTGGTAGCCAGCGGAGGCGTGCGAGGCGTGATAACCCGCAAGTACAAGGGGTCAATTGTATCCTCTTTCGATAAGTAAGAGTGTCGAACGTTACGAGGAGATAAAGGTAGAACAAATATTCTCTCAAGTTTTATCGACCACCAATACAACTCTACGCATGCTTGAGGTTCGCTTTACCTAGAACAAGTATGAAACTAGAAGTACTTTGCATGCGTGATAGGATAGGTTTGCAAGATAATAAAAAGCATGTAAATAAAAAGTAGGAGATGTTTAGATGAAGACACAACTAAGTGAGTTTTAGTAGAGAGCTTTTTGTCACGAGAAAGTTAATTATTTGTCCCTAGGCAATCGATAACTAGACATGTAATCACTATTGTAATTTTATTTGAGGGAGAGGCATAAGCTAACATACTTTCTCTTTTTGGATCATATGCACTTATGATTGGAACTCTAGCAAGCATCCGCAACTACTAAAGATCATTAAGGTAAAACACAACCATAGCATTAAAGCATCAAGTCCCCTTTATCCCATACGCCACAACCCCCTTACTCGGGTTTATGCTTCTGTCACTCAAGCAACCCACTATAAGCGAATCATGAACATATTGCAACACCCTATAGCGGGAATACCTCACGCTTGCGCGACACGGAGATCACCATAGGACATCACCAATAATAAAACATGCAACTCAAACCAATCACGATCATCAATTAACCCATAGGACAAAACGGATCTACTCAAACATCATAGGATAGTCATACATCATTGGGAAATAATATATAGCGTTGAGCACCATGTTTAAGTAGAGATTACAGCGGGTAAAAGAGGGGTTACACCGCTGCATAGAGGAGGGAAGAGTTGGTGATGAAGGCGGTGAAGTTGTTGGTATAGATCGCGGTGATGATGATGGCCCCGACAGCGTTCCGGCGCCATCAGAAGCGAGGGGGAGAGAGCCTCCCTTCTTCTTCTTCTTCTTACTTGACCTTCTCCCTAGATGGGAGAAGGGTTTCCCCTCTGGTCCATGGTCTCAGTGGCGTGGGAGGGACGAGAGCCCCTCCGAGATTGGATCTGTCTCTCTGTCTCTCTCTGTTTCTGCATTCCGGGATTTTGCCCTTTCACCGTTTCTTATATATCCGGAGATCCGTAACTCCGATTGGATCGAAACCTTCGCCCAGATTTTTCTCCAAAAATTAGCTTTCTTGCGGCAAAAGAAGAACATCAACCGCCCTGCAGGGTGCCCACGAGGGTCAGGGGAGCGCCTGCCCCCCTGCCTCGTGGCCCCCTCGGGCACCGTCTCGTGTTGGTTTTTCTTCCCAAAAATTATAAATATTCCAAAAAAGATCTCCATCCGTTTTTATCCCGTTTGGACTCCGTTTGATATGGGGTTTCTGCGAAACATGAAACGTGCAACAAACAGGAACGGGCACTGGGCACTGGATTAATATGTTAGTCCCAAAAATAATATAAAAAGTTGCCAAAAGTATATGAAAGTTGTAGAATATTGGCATGGAACAATCAAAAATTATAGATACGACGGAGACGTATCAACATCCCCAAGTTTAATTCCTGCTCGTCCTCGAGTAGGTAAATGATAAAAAAAGATAATTTTTGATGTGGAATGCTACCTAGCATAATCTTGATCATATATCTAATCATGGCATGAATATTAAGACACAAGTGATTCAAAGCAATAGTCTATCATTTGACATAAGAACAATAATACTTCGAGCGTACTAATAAAGCAATCATGTCTTTTCAAAACAACATGGCCAAAGAAAGTTATCCCTACAAAATCATATAGTCTGGCTATGCTCCATCTTCATCACACAAAATATTCAAATCATGCACAACCCCGATGACAAACCAAGCAATTGTTTCATACTTTTGACATTCTCAAACCTTTTCAACTTTCACGCAATACATGAGCGTGAGCCATGGATATAGCACTATAGGTGGAATAGAGTATGATGGTGGAGGTTGTGTGGAGAAGACAAAAAGGGAGAAATTCTCACATCGACGCGCTAATCAGCGAGCTATGGAGATGCCCATCAATTGATGTCAATGCGAGGATTAGGGATTGCCATGCAATGGATGCACTAAGAGCTATAAGTGTATGAAAGCTCAAACTGAAACTAAGTGGGTGTGCATCCAACTTGCTTGCTCATAAGACCTAGGGAATTTGAGGAAGCCCATCGTTGGAATATACAAGCCAAGTTCTATAATGAAAATCCCCACTAGTATATGAAAGTGACAATATAGGAGACTCTCTATATGAAGAACATGGTGCTACTTTGAAGCACAAGTGTGGTAAAAGGATAGTAACATTGCCCCTTTTCTCTTCTTTTTTTTGGGCGGGCTTCTTTGGCCCCCTTTTTTTATTTAGGCTTCTTTGGCCTCTTTTTTTATGGGGCAATGCTCTATAATGATGATCATCACACTTTATTTACTTGCAACTCGATATTACAACACGATACTAGAACAAAGATATGACTCTATATGAATGCCTCTAGCGGTATACCGGGATGTGCAATGATCTAGCATACCAAAGATATCAAAAAACGGACAAGCCATGAAAACATCATGCTAGCTATCTTATGATCATGCAAGGCAATATGACAATGAATGCTCAAGTCATGTATATGATGATGATGGTGGTTGCATGACAATATATCTCGGAATGGCTATGGAAATGCCATGATAGGTAGGTATGGTGGCTGTTTTGAGGAAGATATAAGGAGGCTTATGTGTGATAGAGCGTATCGTATCATGGGGTTTGGATGCACCGGAGAAGTCTGCACCAACTCTCGAGGTGAGAAAGGGCAGTGCACGGTACCGAAGAGGCTAGCAATGATGGAAGGGTGAGAGTGCGTATAACCCATGGACTCAACATTAATCATAAAGAACTCACATACTTATTGCAAAAAATTATTAGCCATCGAAACAAAGTACTACGCGCATGCTCCTAGGGGGATAGATTGGTAGGAAAAGACCATCGCTTGTCCCCGACCGCCACTCATAAGGAAGACAATCAATAAATACCTCATGCTCCAACTTCGTTACATAACGGTTCACCATACGTGCATGCTACGGGAATCACAAACTTCAACACAAGTATTTCTACAATCCACAACTACCCACTAGCATCACTCTAATATCACCATCTTTATATCGCAAAACTATTACAAGGAATCAAACATATCATATCCAGCGATCTACAAGTTTATGTAGGATTTTATGACTAACCATGTGAATGACCAATTCCTGTCATCTCTCTAAATAGATCTAAGTGAAGCAAGAGAGTTTAATTCTTTCTACAAAAGATATGACCATGCTCTAACAAATATAAGTGAAGCAAAAGAGCATTCTACAAATGGCAATTTTCTATGTGAAGAGAAACAGGCAATCCAAACTTCAAATGATATAAGTGAAGCACATGAAGCATTCTATCAAAACCATACTCAAACGATTTAAGTGAAGTGCAATGAGCATTCTATAAATCAACAAAGAACTATCTCATACCAGCATGGTGCATAAAACAAAAGTGAATACTAAAGGCAAAAGATGCTCCAAGATTTGCACATATCGCATGAACGAAACGAACCCAAAAACATACTAATACTTGTTGAAGAAAGAGGGCATGCATTCCGGGGCATCCCCAAGCTTAGACGCTTGAGTATCCTTGAATATTTACTTGGGGTGCCTTGGGCATCCCCAAGATTGAGGTCTTGCCTCTCTTCCTTTTCCTCATACCGAGACTTCCTCGATCAAACACTTCATCCACACAAAACTTCAACAAAAAACTCGGTAAGATCTGTTAGTATAATAAAGCAAATCACTACTCTAAGTACCGTTACAAACCAATTCATATTTTGTTTTTTCATTGTGTCTACTGTAATATAACTTTTACATGGCTTAATCCACTGATAGAAATTGATAGTTTCATCAAAACAAGCAAACTATGCATGAAAAACAAAATCTGTCAAAAATAGAACAGTCTGTAGCAATTTGAACATTCACCATACTTCTGGTACCCCAAAACTTCTACAAAAATTAGGAAAAATAAACAATTTTTACAGCAAGATAGTGCAAAAAGATTCAGAACCGTTTGATGTTCCAGTAAGAAAATGTAAAATTGCGCACTACAGCCAAAGTTTCTGTCCTGCACCGTACAAACCAACAAGCATTGTAAACATCCTAAAGGAAAACCTTAGCACATTATTTTTATAATACAATGGAATTGTACAAGGGGATAATTATTTTTGATGAAAAGTTTCTGTAATTAAGATTGACAAAGTTTCCGTGAGCATGAACAAAGTTCAAGGAGCTCCCCCACTTCAACAATGCTTGTCTTTCTCACTTTCACTTTCCTTTTTGAAAAGTTTTGGGTTCCCCTCTTTATTTATTTTTTGTTTTTAAACTATATGAAAGCACACAACAGAAATAAATGACTCTCTAAAACTTCCGGGTTGTCTCCCTGGTAGCGCTTTCTTTAAAGCCATTAAGCTAGGCATATAGTGCTCAAGTAATGAATCCACCCGGATCCCAAGGTATATCAAACCCAATTTTAATTAACAATGATTTGTGATTTACTAGTGAGCACAAAGTAACATATATCATGCAATAACCTAGTCTAACTCTCTTGCTATGCATCGTCATGTCATAAAAGAACAATTCATGCACACCAAGTAAAGGCCAATGCATAGTATAAGCAGTTTCTTGCAATTTTATCATGTTGGAAACATAGAGAGGTGGAGATATAGTTCCTCTCTCATAATAATTGCAAGTAGGGGCAGCAAGCACATGCATATTATATCTATCAAAATCATCATGTGTAGTACTAAAACGCAACCCATCAATATAATCCTTAATAAGGGCAAACTTCTCCGATATAGTGTAGTAGGGAGAATTCAAAAAGATAATAGGACTATCATGCTTGGGTGCAATAGCAACAATTTCATGTTTAACATAAGGAACTATAACAAGTTCATCTCCATAAGCATAATTCATATTGGCATCTTGGCCATGAGCATAGCAAACATCATCAAAAAGGGATATTTCAAGAGAATCAACGGGATCATAACAATCATCATAGCACTCATCCTTCAGTAAGCACGAGGGGGAATTAAACAATGTATGAGTTGAAGAGTTACTCTCATTAGAAGGTGGGCACGGGTAGCTAATCTGCTCTTCCTCCTTTTGTTCTTTGCTCTCCTCATCATCTTTTTCATCCAATGAGCTCACAGTTTCAATAATTTCTTCTTCCATAGACTCCTACAAAATATTAGTCTCTTCTTGGAAAGCGGAGACTTCCTCAATAAATGCATCAATATCGGAATTGAATTCATAATTCTCATAACAATATTTAAGTATAGCAAAATTTTCAGGTCTATAAATAGCATCATCAAGATTTTCACACGTTTTAAACAAAGATTCAATCTCATAAGCACCCATAAAAGCAACGAATTCTTCTATTTTTTCCACATCATAGTAATCATATATACCATTAGCATAAGAAGCCAAGGTTTTATTATCATTAAATTTGCATGAAAAGGAAAGGTGTGGAGCTTTCATCCTGGAGCAACAAGTATAATCATATCTCAAGCATAGTTCCCGAGCATACCAATGCAACATATGAATTTGATCCCATAATAGTTTCCCTTTTTGTGTCAAGTGATAATCCCTAAAGTATTCACGTTGATCCAACGTGTCTGCCATAACATAACTGAATGGGGTTTTCTCACGATTATCAAAGTAGTACATAATTTCTTTCACATAATGAGCATCGAGGGTTTTAGGAGGTTCCCCATCTCCATGGGTAGCAAGTACACCTATTTTTTTTGGTATTTCGTGTTCCATATACATAACTAAAGATAGAGAACAACTTAGAACAGCAAATAAAAATTACTTAGTGATAAAGCAAACAAGCACACACGAGAATATTCACCCCACGCTATGACTCTCCGGCAACGGCGCCAGAAAAAGATCTTGATAACCCACAAGTATCGGGGATCAATTGTAGCCTCTTTCGATAAGTAAGAGTGTTGAACCCAATGAGGAGCTAAAGGTAGAACAAATATTCCCTCAAGTTCTATTGACCACCGATACAACTATATGCACGCTTGACGTTCGCTTTACCTAGAACAAGTATGAAACTAGAAGTACTTCGCAGGCGTGATAGGATAGGTTTGCAAGATAATAAAAAGCACGTAAATAAAAAGTAGGGGTTGTTTACATGAAGACACAACTAAGTTAGTTTTAGTAGAGAGCTTTTTGTCACGAGCAAGTTATTTGTCCCTAGGCAATCGATAACTAGACCGGTAATCACTATTGCAATTTTATTTGAGGGAGAGGCATAAGCTAACATACTTTCTCTTTTTGGATCATATGCACTTATGATTGGAACTCTAGCAAGCATCCGCAACTACTAAAGATCATTAAGGTAAAACCCAACCATAGCATTAAAGCATCAAGTCCCCTTTATCCCATACGCCACAACCCCCTTACTCGGGTTTATGCTTCTGTCACTCAAGCAACCCACTATAAGCGAATCATGAACATATTGTAACACCCTACAGCGGGAATCCCTCACGCTTGCGCGACACGGAGAGCACCATAGGACAGCACCAATAATAATACATGCAACTCAAACCAATCACGATCATCAATTAACCCATAGGACAAGACGAATCTACTCAAACATCATAGGATAGCCATACATCATTGTGAAATAATATATAGCGTTGAGCACCATGTTTAAGTATATATTACAATGGGTAAAAGAGGGGTTACACCGCTGCATAGAGGAGGGAAGAGTTGGTGATGAAGGCGGTGAAGTTGTTGATGTAGATCGCGGTGATGATGATGGCCCCAGCGGTGTTCCGGCGCCACCGGAAGCGGGGGGGAGAGAGCCCCCCCCTTCTTCTTCTTCCTTGACCTTCTCCCTAGATGGGAGAAGGGTTTCCCCTCTGGTCCATGGTATCCATGGCATGGGAGGGCGAGAGCCCCTCCGAGATTGGATCTATCTCTCTGTTTATCTATGTTTCTGCGTTCCAGGATTCTACCCTTTCACCGTTTCTTATATATCCAGAGATCTGTAACTTTGATTGGATTGAAACCTTCGCTCAGATTTTTCTTCGAAAATTAGCTTTCTTGCGGCAAAAGAAGAATGTCAACCGCCTTACGGGGTGCCCATGAGGGTCAGGGGCACGCCCCCTGCCTCGTGGCCCCCTCGGGCACCGTCTCGCGTTGGTTTTTCTTCCCAAAAATCATATTCCAAAAATGATCTCCGTCCATTTTTATCCCCTTTGGACTCCGTTTGATATGGGTTTTCTGCAAAACATAAAACATGCAACAAACAGGAACTGGCACTGGGCACTGGATCAATATGTTAGTCCCAAAAATAATATAAAAAGTTGCCAAAAGTATATGAAAGTTGTAGAATATTGGCATGGAACAATCAAAAATTATAGAGACGACGGAGACGTATCAAGGCGCACGGCTAGGCCCTCCTGTTTCCACACTTTGCGTTAAGTGGGTACTTATCCCTTGACCACATATCCCTATATAAATAGATGAGGAGCAATCATTGTAACAGAGATCGATCATTAATAAAGAAAGTGTTCTCGCTGCTTCCCTGTGTTCATTTACTTTGCGTGTTCGGCTACTTGAAAGAACATGCGGTGCCCCCATGTTTGGTTTTGGTAATTGATGACAATCTCTATGGACTAATGGTTGTCTTGAGTTATATTTAAAGGATTTGTCCATAGGCATTTCTTGAGGTCCATGTGTTGGTTTCAAGAAGTTTATGTGTTGACCAAGGTGGTATTCAAGGAATTATCCAAAGATTGGTCATAGAGAAGACATGATATAAGGTGATCAAGACTAAGTCAAAGAGTGAATCAGGTTGATCAACACACAGATCATAGAAGATGTACCAAGAGGGATCAAGTGATCCCATAGTATGGTAAGCATTGTCCATTACGCTTTGTGTACTAACCCATTGTCTACATGAAAGTTCTATGTGGGATTAGGTATGTTTCCATCGGCTTGTGTCAGGAGGAAGATCTCATACAATCCATGGAGGATAACATCAAGTGGCGGTGCGCAAGTTCAAGTGGAGCATCACGAAGAGATCATGCTTGAAGCTTGCCGTCCGTTGTGGTGACAATGGACTTGCGAACATGTGCCGAAGAGTGGCTCACCCATAGTGGAGTATGGGAGAGCAATCAACTAGTATTCATCGAGCCAACACAATCAAGAAAGGTGGTACAACTTGAGGAGGTCAAGATCATCATCATCTAGCTCAAGTGCACTATGTGAGAGGCAAAGGTTTGCCCTTGATAGGCTTTCTATTTTACCGGTCTCATGGTGTTAGTTGGCAGATCGGGTTATAGGATCGATTGTCATACTATCAAGGGGGGCTCTCAAGTTAGTAGCTCGACTGTATCATTCGTAGAGAGCTCAACCATTGCATCCTTCCATCATCTTTTTTGGTTATTGTTTGGTGTTTCTCTTTGTGAGTTTTAGAGCTTTGGTCATATTCATGACAAGCTCGAGTTCAACGAAAATGGAGTTCATATGCTTCTTCTATGATGTTTTCAATGTTGGATTTTTTCGGTTCTTCATTCATAGAGGTTTCACATTGTTGTTGGATAGTATTTGTCGTCATCTATCCAACAAGCTTGAGGTTGCTCATTTCGGAGCTCCTTTGCGGAAGTTATGGTAGTTCAGGTTTTATTGGATCCATCTATTTCTCTGTGGCAGTTTTCAGCTCCCAAGCGGTAGTACCGCTCCTCTCCACGGTAATACCGCTCGTACGGTACTTCCACATGAGCTGCCGCACTATCTTCCGCTTGTTTTGATGAATATGTAAATGGGCGGCTGTAGCACGGTAGTACTGCCCGCGTGGTACTGCCGTTTGTTCACTGCCGCTGCCACTACCGCTTAGTTTTGGGATGTTGTAATCTCTTCTCCTCTCGTGGTACTAGGGCGGTAGTAGGGCGCGGTAGTACCGCTCCGTGCAGTACTACCGCCTGGTTGCCTCCTGGTACTACCATTTCTCTGTACTACATGGCCTTTAGCGGTAGTACCGCTCCTAGGAGCGGTAGTACCGCTTGTGCACGACCTGTGCACATAACGGTTGGATTTTGGGGTTCCTATTGTTGGGGAACGTACCATGCAATTTCAAAAAAATTCCTACGATCACGCAAGATCTATCTAGGAGATGCATAACAATGAGAGGGGGAGAGTGTGTCCATGTACCCTCGTTGACCGAAAGCGGAAGCGTTAGTTAACGCGGTTGATGTAGTCGAACGTCTTCACGATCCAACCGATCCAAGTACCGAACATACGGCACCTCCGTGTTCAGCACACGTTCAGCTCGATGACGTCCCTCGAACTCTTGATCTAGCCGAGGGTCGAGGGAGAGTTTCATCAGCACGATGGCGTGATGACGGTGTTGATGATGTGATTTGCGCAGGGCTTCGCCTAAGCACTACGATGATATTATCGGAGGAGTAAACGGTGGAGGGTGGCACCGCACATGGCTAAGAATAATTGTTGTGTCTTGGGGTGCCACCCTACCCCCGTATATAAAGGAGGAGAGGAGGGGGCGGCCGGCCTAGGGGGGCGCGCCAAGGGGGGAGTCCTACTAGGACTCCCAGTCCTAGTAGGATTCCCCCTTCCTTGCCGGAGAAGGGGAGAAGGGGAAAGAGGTCGAGGAGAAGAAGGAAAGGGGGGGTTGCGCCCCCCACCCCTAGTCCAATTTGGTTTGGGCTTGGGTGGCGCGCCTCCACCTGGCCGCCGCCTCCTCTCTCCACTAGGGCCCATGAAGGGCCAATAGTCCCTCGGGGGGTTCCGGTAACCTCCTGGTACTCCGAAACTTATTAGATACTTCCCAAAACCATTCTGGTGTCCGAATGTAACCTTCCAATATATCAATCTTTACCTCTTGACCATTTCGAGACTCCTCTCCATGTCCATGATCTCATCCAGGACTCCGAAAAAACTTCGGTCATCGAAACACATAACTCATAATACAAATCGTCATCGAACGTTAAGCGTGCGGACCCTACGGGTTCGAGAACTATGTACACATGATCGAGACACATCTTCGATCAATAACCAATATCGGAACCTGTATGCTCATATTGGTTCGTACATATTCTACAAAGATCTTTATCGGTCAAACCGCACAACAACATACGTTGTTCCCTTTGTCATGGGTATGTTACTTGCCCGAGATTTGATCGTCGGTATCTTCATACCTAGTTCAATCTCGTTACCGACAAGTCTCTTTACTCGTTTTGTAATGCATCATCCTATAACTAACTCATTAGTCACATTGCTTGCAAGGCTTATTCTGATGAGCATTACTGAGAGGGCTAGAGATACCTCTCCGTACATGGAGTGACAAATCCTATTCTCGATCTATGCCAACCCAACAAACACCTTCGGAGACACCTGTAGAGCATCTTTATGACCACCCAGTTATGTTGTGACGTTTGATAGCACACAATGTGTTCCTACGGTATTCGGGAGTTGCATAATCTCATAGTCAGAGGAACATGTATAAGTCATGAAGAAAGCAATAGCAATAAAACTCAACGATCAATATGCTAAGCTAACGGATGGGTCTTGTCCATCACATCATTCTCTAATGATGTGACCCCGTTCATCAAATGACAACACATGTCTATGCTCAGGAAACTTAACCATCTTTGATTAACGACCTAGTCAAGTAGAGGGATATTAGGGACACTTTGTTTTGTCTATGTATTCACACATGTACTAAGTTTCCGGTTAATACAATTCTAGCATGAATAATAAACATTTATCATGATATAAGGAAATATAAATAACAACTTTATTATTGACTCTAGGGCATATTTCCTTCAGTCTCCCACTTGCACTAGAGTCAATAATCTAGTTCACATCGCCATGCGATTTAACATCAATAGTTCACATCTGTATGTGATTAACACTCATAGTTCACATCACCATGTGACCAACACCCAAAGGGTTTACTAGAGTCAATAATCTAGTTCACGTCGCTATGTGATTAACACCCAAAGAGTACTAAGGTGTTATCATGTTTTTCTCGTGAGAGAAGTTTAGTCATCGGGTCTGCAACATTCAGAGCCGTATGTATTTTGCAAATTTTCTATGTCTACAATGCCCTGCATGGAGCAACTCTAGCTAATTGCTCCCACTTTCAATATGTATCCAGATTGAGACTCAGAGTCATATGGATCTAATTGCTTGTATTGACGTAACTCTTTACGACAAACTCTTTATCACCTCCATAACCAAGAAATACTTCCTTAGTCCTCTTAGGTAACTAAGGATAACTTTGACCGCTATCCACTGATCCACTCCTGGATCACAATCGTACCTCCTTCCCAAACTCATAGCAAGGCACACAACTGGTCTAGTACATAGCATGGCATACTTTATAGAACCTATGACTGAGGCATAGGGAATGACTTTCATTCTCTTTATACCTTCTGTCGTGGTCGTGCTTTGAGTCTTACTCAATTTTACACCTTGCAACATAGGCAAAAACTCCTTCACTGACTGTTCCATTTTGAACTACTTCAAAATCTTGTCAAGGTATTTACTCATTGAAAAATCTTTATCAAGCGTCTTGGTCTATCTTTATAGATCTTGATGACCAATATGTCAGCAGCTTCACCGAGGTCTTTCTTTGAAAAACTCCTTTCAAACTCTCCTTTATGCTTTCCAGAAAATTCTACATTATTTCCGATCAACAATATGTCATTCACATATACTTATCAGAAAGGCTGTAGTGCTCCCACTCACTTTCTTGTAAATACAGACTTCACCGCAAGTCTATATAAAACTATATGCTTTGATCAACTCATCAAAGCGTCTATTCCAACTCAGAGATGCTTGCACCAGTCTATAGATGGATCGCTGGAGCTTGCACACTTTGTTAGCACCTTTAGGATTGACAAAACCCTCTGGTTGTATCATATACAACACTTCTTTAATAAATCCATTAAGGAATGTAGCTTTGACATCCATGTGCCAGATTTCATAAAATATGGCAATTTCTAACATGATTCGGACAGACTTAAGCATCACTACAGTTGAGAAAATCTCATTGTAGTCAACACCTTGAACTTGTCAAAAAAAATTGCGACAAGTCGAGCTTTGTAGACAGTAACATTGCGTCAGCGTCAGTCTTCTTCTTGAAAATCCATTTATTTTCTATGGCTTGCCGATCATCGGGCAAGTCCACCAAAGTCCACACTTTGTTCTCATACATGGATCCCACCTCAGATTTCATGGCCTCAAGCCATTTCGTGGAATCTGGGCTCATCATCGCTTCCTCATAGTTCGTAGGTTCATCATGGTCTAGTAACATGACTTCCAGAATAGGATTATCGTACCACTCCTGTGCGGACCGTACTCTGGTTTACCTACAAGGTTCGGTAGCAACTTGATCTGAAGTTTCAAGATCATCATTAGCTTCCTCACTAATTGGTGTAGGAATCACTGGAACTGATTTCTGTGATAAACTACTTTCCAATTCGGGAGAAGGTACAATTACCTCATCAAGTTCTACCTTCCTCCCACTCACTTCTTTCGAGAGAAACTCCTTCTCTAGAAAGGATCCATTCTTAGCAACGAATATCTTGCCTTCAGATTTGTGATAGAAGGTGTACCCAACAGTTTCCTTTGGGTATCCTATGAAGATGCATTTTCTCTGATTTGGGTTTGAGCTTATCGGGCTGAAGCCTTTTAACATAAGCATCGCAACCCCAAACTTTAAGAAACGGCAGCTTAGGTTTCTTGCCAAACTACAATTCATATGGTGTCGTCTCAACGGATTTAAATGATGCCATGTTTAATGTGAATGCAGCTGTCTCTAATGCATAACCCCAAAAACAATAGCGGTAAATCAGTAAGAGACATCATAGATCGCACCATATCTAATAAAGTACGGTTACAACGTACGGACACACCATTACACTGTGGTGTTCCAGGTGGCGTGAGTTGCGAAAAACTATTCCACATTGTTACAAATGAAGACCAAACTCGTAACTCAAATATTCGCCTCCGCGATCATATCGTAGAAACTTTATTTTCTTGTTACGATGATTTTCCACTTCACTCTGAAATTCTTTGAACTTTTCAAATGTTTCAGACTTATGTTTCATTAAGTAGATATACCCATATTTGCTCAAATCATCTGTGAAGGTCAGAAAATAATGATACCTGCCGTGAGCCTCAACACTCATCGGACCGCATACATCGGTATGTATTATTTCCAATAAGTCAGTGGCTCGTTCCATTGTTCCGGAGAATGGAGTCTTAGTCATCTTGCCCATGAGGCATGGTTAGCAAGCATCAAGTGATTCCAAAAGCCCATCAACATGGAGTTTCTTCATGCGCTTTACACCAATATGACCTAAACGGCAGTGCCACAAATAAGTTGCACTATCATTACTAACTTTGCATCTTTTGGCTTCAATATTATGAACATGTGTATCACTACGATCGAGATTCAACAAAAATAGACCACTCAACAATGGTGCATGACCATAAAAGATATTACTCATATAAACAGAACAACCATTATTCTCTGATTTAAATGAATAACCATCTCGCATCAAACAAGATCCAGATATAATGTTCATGCTCAACGTTGGCACCAAATAACAATTATTCAGGTCTAAAACTAATCCCGTAGGTAGATGTAGAGGTAGCGTGCCGACGGCGAACACATCGACCTTGGAACCATTTCCGACGCCCATCGTCACCTCGTCCTTAGCCAATCTTTGTTTAATCCATAGCCCATGTTTCGAGTTGCAAATATGAGAAACAAAACTAGTATCAAATACCCAGGCGCTACTACGAGCATTAGTAAGGTACACATCAATAACATGTATATCAAATATACCTTTCACTTTGCCATCCTTCTTATCCGCCAAATACTTGGGGCAGTTCCGCTTCCAGTGACCAGTCCCTTTGCAGTAGAAGCACTCAGTTTCAGGCTTAGGTCCAGACTTGGGCTTCTTCCCGGGAGTAGCAACTTGCTTTCTATTCTTCTTGAAGTTCCACTTCTTCCCTTTGCCCTTTTTCTTGAAACTAGTGGTTTTGTTAACCCTCAACACTTGATGCTCCTTCTTGATTTATACCTCCGCAACCTTTAGCATTGCGAAGAGCTCGGGAATTATATTTTCGATCCCTTGCATATTATAGTTCATCACGAAGCCTTTATAGCTTGGTGGCAGTGACTGAAGAACTTTGTCAATGACACTATCATCAGGAAGATTAACTCCCAGCTGAGTCAAGTGGTTATGGTACCCAGACATTCTGAGTATGTGTTCACTGACAGAACTACTCTCCTCCATCTTGCAGCTATTTAACTTGTTAGAGACTTCATATCTCTCAACTCAGGCATTTGCTTGAAATATTAAGTTCAACTCTTTGGAACATCTCATATGCTCCATGATGTCCAAAACATCTTTGAAGTCCCGATTCTAAGCCATAAAGCATGGCACGTTGAACTATCGAGTAGTCATCAGATCGAGCTTGCCAGACGTTCATAACATCAACATCTGCTCCTGTAGCAGGCCTTGCACCTAGCGGCGCTTCAAGGACATAATTCTTATGTGCAGCAATGAGGACAATCCTCAAGTTATGGACCCAGTCTGTGTAGTTGCTACCATCATCTTTCAACTTAGCTTTCTCTAGGAACGCATTAAAATTAAAGGGAACGGTAGCACGGGCCATTGATCTACAACAACATAGATATGCAAGAAAACTATCAGGACTAAGTTCATGATAAATTAAAGTTCAATTAATCATATTACTAAAGAACTCCCACTTAGATAGACATCCCTCTAGTCATCTAAATGATCACATGATCCATATCAACTAAACCATGTCCGATCATCACATGAGATGGAGTAGTTTTCAATGGTGAACATCTCTATGTTGATCATATCTACTATATGATTCCCGTTCGACTTTTCGGTCTCAGTGTTCCAAGGCCATATCTGCATATGCTAGGCTTGTCAAGTTTAACCCGAGTATTCGGCACGTGCAAAACTGGCTTGCACCCGTTGTATGTGAACGTAGAGCTTATCATACCCGATCATCATGTGGTGTCTCGGCACGACGAACTATAGCAAGGGTGCATACTCAGGGAGAACACTTATACCTTGAAATTTAGTGAGGGATCATCTTATAATGCTACCGCCATAAGCAAAATAAGATGCATAAAAGATAAACATCACATGCAATCAAAATATGTGACATGATATGGCCATCGTCATCTTATGCCTTTGATCTCCATCTCCAAAGCACCGTTATGATCTCCATTGTCCCCGGCTTGACACCTTGATCTCCATCGTAGCATCGTTGTCATCTTGCCAACTATTGCTTCTACGACTATCGCTACCATTTAGTGACAAAGTAAAGCAATTACATGACGATTGCATTTCATGCAATAAAGTGACAACCATATGACTCCTGCCAGTTGTTGATAACTCCGTTACAAAACATGATCATCTCATACAACAATTTATACCACATCATGTCTTGACCATATCACATCACAACAAGCCCTACAAAAACAAGTTATACGTCCTCCACTTTGTTGTTGCAAGTTTTACGTGGCTTCTACGGGCTTCTAGCAAGAACCGTTCTTACCTACGCATCAAAACCACAACGATTTTTTGTCAAGTGTGCTGTTTTAACCTTTAACAAGGATCGGCCGTAGTCAAACTCGATTCAACTAAAGTTGGAGAAACAGACACCCGAAAGCCACCTGTGTGCAAAGCACGTCGGTAGAACCAGTCTCATGAATGCGGTCATGTAATGTTGGTCTGGGCCGCTTCATCCAACAATACTGCCGAATCAAAGTAAGACGTTGGTGGTAAGCAGTATGACAATTATCGCCCACAACTCTTTGTGTTCTACTCGTGCATATCATCTATGCATAGACCTAGCTCGGATGCCACTGTTGGGGAACGTAGCATGAAATTTCAAAAAAATTCCTATGGTCATGCAAGATCTATCTAGGAGATGCACAACAATGATAGGGGGAGAGTGTGTCCGCGTACCCTCGTAGACCGAAAGCAGAAGCGTTAGTTAACGCGGTTGATGTAGTCGAACGTATTCATGATCCAACCGACCCAAGTGCTGAACGTACGGCACCTCCGTGTTCAGCACACGTTCAGCTCGATGACGTTCCTCGAACTCTTGATCCACCAGAGGGTCGAGGGAGAGTTTCGTTAGCACGACGGTGTGATGACGGTGTTGCTGATGTGATCTGCGCAGGGCTTTGCCTAAGCACTATGATGAT
Organism: Triticum aestivum; assembly: GCF_018294505.1. Taxonomy (NCBI): domain Eukaryota; kingdom Viridiplantae; phylum Streptophyta; class Magnoliopsida; order Poales; family Poaceae; genus Triticum; species Triticum aestivum. The sequence continues at coordinate 629,014,590 of NC_057795.1, read as the reverse complement.
ACTATCGAAGGAGTAAATGATGGTGGGGGGCACTGATGGGGAATGTAACAATAATTCAAAATTTTCCTATGTGTCACCAAGATCAATCTAGGAGATACTAGCAACGAGAGAGAGAGAGAGAGGGAGTGCATCTTCATACCATTGAAGATTGCTAAGCGGAAGCGTTACAAGAACGCGGTTGATGGAGTCGTACTCGCGGTGATTCAAATCACGGAAGATCCGATCTAGCACCGAACGGACGGCGCCTCCGCGTTTAACACACGTACAGCCCGGGGATGTCTCCTCCCTCTTGATCCAGCAAGGGGAGAGGAGAAGTTGAGGGAGAACTCCGACAGCACGACGGCGTGGTGGTGGTGGAGCTCGTGGTTCTTCAGCAGGGCTCCGCCAAGCACTACGGAGGAGGAGGAGATGTATGAGGAGGGAGGGGCTGCGCCAAGGGAAGGGTGTGGATGCCCTCCCACCCCCTCACTATATGTAGGGGGAAGGGGAGAGGGGGTCGGCCCCTCTAGATGGATCTAGAGGAGGGGCGGCGGCCAGGGAAAACCCTAGATGGGTTTGGGCGCCCCCACCCCCTAGGAAACTTGCCCCCCAAGCCGGGAGGGGCGGCTGCCCTATGGGTGGCGCCCCCACCTCTCCAGGTTATGTGAGATGGGGTGGGAGGGGCGCTCAACCCCTTAGGGGGCTGATGTGCCCCCTCCCCTTGGCCCATAAGGCCCCCAACACTTGCCAGGGCCTCCGAAACTCCTTTCGGACATGTTGGTCATCACCTGGTACCCCCGGAACAATTCCGGACTCCAATACCCTTTGTCCAATATACTGATCTTCACCTCCGAACCATTCCATAGCTCGTCGTCACATCCAGGATCTCATCCGGGACTCCGAACAACCTTCGGTAACCACATACTATTCCCATTACAACTCTAGCGTCACCGAACCTTAAGTGTGTAGACCCTACGGGTTCGGGAACCATGAAGACATGACCAAGACACCTCACCGGCCAATAACCAATAGCGGGATCTGGATACCCATATTGGCTCCCACATGTTCCACGATGATCTCATCGGATGAACCACAATGTCAGGGATTCAATCAATCCCGTATACAATTCCCTTTATCTATCAGTATGTTACTTGCCCGAGATTCGATCGTCGGTATCCCAATACCTCATTCAATCTCGTTACCGGCAAGTCTCTTTACTCGTTCCGTAACGCATGATCCCGTGACTAACTCCTTAGTCACATTGAGCTCATTATGATGATGCATTACCGAGTGGGCCCAGAGATACCTCTCCGTCATACGGAGTGACATATCCTAGTCTCGATTCGTGCCAACCCAACAGACACTTTCGGAGATACCTGTAGTGCACCTTGTAGACACCCAGTTACGTTGTGACGTTTGATACACCCAAAGCATTCCTACGGTATCCGGGAGTTGCACAATCTCATGGTCTAAGGAAACGATACTTGACATTAGAAAAGCTCTAGCAAACGAACTACGCAATCTTGTGCTATGCTTAGGATTGGGTCTTGTCCATCACATCATTCTCCTAATGATGTGATCCCGTTATCAATGACATCCAATGTCCATGGTCAGGAAACCATAACCATCTATTGATCAACGAGCTAGTCAACTAGAGGCTCACTAGGGACATGTTGTGGTCTATGTATTCACACATGTATTACGGTTTCCAGTTAATACAATTATAGCATGAACAATAGACAATTAGCATAAACAAGGAAATATAATAATAACCATTTTTATTATTGCCTCTAGGGCATATTTCTAACAGTCTCCCGGTTGCAATAAAGTCAATAGTCTAGTTCACATCACTATGTGATTGTAATGAATCCAACACCCATGGGGTTTGATCATATCTTGCTTGTGAGAGAGGTTATTAGTCAACGGGTCTGAACCCTTCAGATCCGTGTGTGCTTTACAAATCTCAATGTCATCTTGTAGATGCAGCTACCACGCGCTATTTGGAACTATTCCAAATAACTGCTCTACTATATGAATCTGGTTTACTACTCAGAGTCATCCAGATTAGTGTCAAAGTTTGCATCGATGTAACCCTTTATGATGAAGTCTTTTACCACCTCCATAATCGAGAAAACTCCTTAGTTCACTATTTTTACTAAGGATAACTTTGACCGTTGTCCTGTGATCCATTCTTGGATCACTCTTGTACCCCTTGACTGACTCATGGCAAGGCACACTTCAGGTGCAGTACACAACATAACATACTGTAGAGCCTACATCCAAAGCATAGGGGACGACCTTCGTCCTTTCTATCTCTTCTGCCGTGGTCAGGTCTTGAGTCTTACTCAATACTCACACCTTATAACACAGCCAAGAACACCTTCTTTGCCAATCTATTTTGAACTCCTTCAAAATCTTGTCATGGTATGTGTTCATTTTAAAGTACTATCAAGCGATTTTGATCTATCCTTATAGATCTTGATGCTCAATGTTTAAGTGGCTTAATCCAGGGTTTCCATTGAAAAACACCTTTCAAACAACCCTATATGCTTTCCAAAAATTCTACATCATTTTCGATCAACAATATGTCAACAACATATACTCATCAGAAATTCTATAGTGCTCCCACTCACTTCTTTGGAAATACAAGTTTCTCATAAACTTTGTATAAACCCAAAATCTTTGATCATCTCATCAAAGCGTATATTCCAACTCCGAGATGCTTACTCCACTCCTTAGAAGGATTGCTGGAGCTTTGCATACTTGTTAGCATCTTTTAGGATTCACAAAACCTTCTGGTTGTATCACATACAACCTTTCCTCAAGAAAATCATCGAGGAAACAATGTTTTAACATCCTATCTGCAAGATTTCATAAATAATGCAGTAACTGCTAATATAATTCCAATAGACTCTTAGCATCGCTACGAGTGAGAAAGTCTCATCGTAGTCAACTCCTTGAACTTGTCGGAAAACATCTTAGCGACAAGTCAAGCTTTCTTAATGGTGACACATACCATCATTGTCTGTCTTCCCTTTTAGAATCCATCTATACCCAACATCCTTACGACCATTAAGTAGTTCTTCCAAAGTCTACACTTTGTTTTCATACATGGATCCTCTCTCAAATTTTATGACCTCGAGCCATTCGTCAGAATCCGGGCCCACCATCGCTTCTCCACAGCCCGTAGGTTCATTGTTGTCTAGCAACATGATCTCCAAGACAAGATTACATACCACTCTGAAGTAGTACGCATCCTTTTCGACCTACGAGGTTTGGTAGTGACTTGATCCGAAGTTTCATGATCACTATCATTAGCTTCCACTTCAATTGGTGTAGGCGAATGATGACCCACAAGTATAGGGGATCTATCATAGTCCTTTCGATAAGTAAGAGTGTCGAACCCAACAAGGAGCAGAAGGAAATGATAAGCAGTTTTCAGCAAGGTATTCTCTGCAAGTACTGAAATAAGTGGTAACAGATAGTGTTACGATAAGATAAATTGTAACGAGCAACAAGTAACAATAGTAAATAAAGTGCAGCAAGGTGGCCCAATCCTTTTTGTAGCAAAGGACAGGCCTGGACAAACTCTTATAATAGGAAAAGCGCTCCCGAGGACACATGGGAATATCGTCAAGCTAGTTTTCATCACGCTCATATGATTCGCGTTCGGTACTTTGATAATTTGATATGTGGGTGGACTGGTGCTTGGGTGCTGTTCTTACTTGAACAAGCATCCCACTTATGATTACCCTCTATTGCAAGCATCCACAACTACAACAAAAGTATTAAGGTAAACCTAACCATAGCATGAAACATATGGATCCAAATCAGCCCCTTACGAAGCAACGCATAAACTAGGGTTTAAGCTTCTGTCACTCTAGCAACCCATCATTTACTTATTACTTCCCAATGCCTTCCTCTAGGCCCAAATAATGGTGAAGTGTTATGTAGTCGACGTTCACATAACAACACTAGAGGCTAGACAACATACATCTTATCAAAATATCGAACGAATACCAAATTCACATGATTACTAATAGCAAGACTTCTCCCTTGTCCTCAAGAACAAACATAACTACTCACAAAGCATATTCATGTTCATAATCAGAGGGGTAATAATATGCATAAGGGATCTGAACATATGATCTTCCCCCAAATAAACCAACTAGCATCAACTACAAGGAGTAATCAACACTACTAGCAACCTACTAGCACCAATCCCGGACTTGGAGACAAGAATTGGATACAAGAGATGAACTAGGGTTTGGAGATGAGATGGTGCTGGTGAAGATGTTGATGGAGATTGCCCTCTCCTGATGAGAGGATCGTTGGTGATGATGTTGGTGATGATGTTGGTGATGATTTCCCCCTCCCGGAGGGAAGTGTCCCCGGCAGAACAGCTCTGCCAGAGCCCTAGATTAGTTCCGCCAAGGTTCCGCCTCGTGGCGGCGGAGTCTCGTCCCAAAAGGTTGCTTGATGTTTTTTTCTCATAGAAAGACTTCATATAGGAGAAGATGTGCGTCGGAGAGCCACCAGGGGGCCCACGAGGTAGGGGGCGCCCCCCACCCTCGTGAGCAGGGTGTGGGCGCCCTGGCCTTCATCTTTGGCAACGATTTTTCTTTATTTATTTTAAGATATTCCGTGGAGTTTCAGGACTTTTGGAGTTGCGCAGAATAGGTCTCCAATATTTGCTCCTTTTCCAGCCCAGAATTCCAGCTGCCGGCATTCTCCCTCTTCATGTAAACCTTGTAAAATAAGAGAGAATAGCCATAAGTATTGTGACATAACGTGAAATAACAACCCATAATGCAATAAATATTGATATAAAAGCATGATGAAAAATGGACGTATCAACTCCCCCAAGCTTAGACCTCGCTCGTCCTCAAGCGAAAAGCCGATAACAATAAATATGCCCTCAAGTTTAGAGGTAGAGGCGTCGATAAAAAATAAAATACGGACATGAAGGCATCATGATTATTTTCATAACAGCAACATGTAAAGATTTTGTCATATGATTACTTATGTTCAAGTGATGATTTTCACAATGCAAAAGTATGAATCAGAAACCTTATTGAGCACCAACAAATTATAGTCTCAGTCATTGAAGCAATTGCAATTTATCATAACATCGGAAAGAGTCTATGTCAGAGCTTAAAAGCAAGTCCACATACTCAACTATCACTTAGTCCTTCATAATTGCTAACACTCACGCAATACTTATGGTTACGGAGTTTTAATCGAACACAGAGAAAGATAGGGGCTTATAGTTTTGCCCCACAACCTTTTACCTCAAGGGTAATGTCAACAACAATAATTCATGCTCCCCTACATCCAATTAGATATATATATCATGTTCTTTCCAACATGTGAGCTTGCCAAAGGATAAAATGAAAAAGGAAGGGTGAAGATCACCGTGACTCTTGCATAAAGTAGAGAATAATAATAAAAGATAGGCCCTTCGCAGAGGGAAGCAGAGGTTGTCATGCGCGTTTAGGGTTGATGCACAAAATCTTAATGCAAAAGAACGTCACTTTATATTGCCCCTTGCATGTGGACCTTTATTATGCAGTCCGTCGCTTTTATTACTTCCACAACAAGTTCGTACAAAGCTTATTTTCTCTGTACTAATAAGTCATGCATATTTAGAGAGCAATTTTTATTGCTTGCACCGATGACAACTTACTTGAAGGATCTTACTCAATCCATAGGTAGATATGGTGGACTCTCATGGCAAAACTGGTTTAAGGGTATTTGGAAGCACAAGTAGTATTTCTACTTGGTGCTGAGAATTTGGCTAGCATGAGGGGGAAAGGCAAGCTCAACACGTTAGAGGATCCATGGCAACATACTTTATCTCAGATGTAAGAAAACATAACTCATTATGTTGTCTTCCTTGTCCAACATCAACTCCTTAGCATGTCGTATTTTAATGAGTGCTCCCAATCATAAAAGATGTCAATGATAATATATCTATATGTGAAACCTCTCTTTCCTTATTACTTCCTATTAATTGCAAAGATGACCAAAGCTATATTTGCCAACTCCCAACAACCTTTAATCATCATACTCTTTCTAGGTGAAGTCATTACTTTCAATAAGATCAATATGAACTATTTGCTTCTTTTTATTCTTTTTCTTCTTTCTATTCACCCAAGATCATGGCAAAATAATCAAGCCCTTGACTCAACACTAGTCTTTATTATATAGATAGCTCACGGACTCGATTACATAGAGGGATCGTAAAATAAAACTTAAAACTAGATCATGCCAAGACTTTGTTCTACTAAATCAAGATACTACTAAAAGGATCGAACTAAGAAAAATGGTAAAGATAGGAGTTGTGATGGTGATACGATACCAAGGAACCTCCCCAAGCTTGGCAGTTGCCAAGGGGAGTGCCCATACCCATGTGATTATATCTTCGGAGGTGATGGAGGTGGTGATGATGACGGTGGATAATCGCACATCGAGCGTAAAAGCTCCTCCAACTTGCGGATAATGCCCTTGAGCCCAACAATATGATCTTTCAACAAAATATTCTCCTCTGTGAGATACTTGTTCTGTATGCGAGCTAACTCAATCATCTTGAAAGCTTCAATCTCTGTTGAAATGAAAAGGTTAGGTAAAGGTTGAGGGGTGTCTTCTCCTTTCACCACCGGAGCTTGAGCATCAATGGCCTTCTTGATCTCTTCTGGTTCTTCTCTTTTCAACTCTATCTTCAAAAGCCAAGCATCCTTTTCTTCGTTGTTGGAGGATGGAGAAATCATGGTGCTCTAAATCTGCAACGGAAACAGCTCGAAACGAAAACAGAGGATATTTGCGTGATACGAGAGTCAAAACCTTCGGGAGAATATATAATGGATTTTTACCGACCAAAATACGTATCGTACAAGAAAGCGGAGTCCGGAGGGCACTCGAGGTGCTCACGAGGTAGGGGGCGCGCCCCAGTGGTGCATGCCATTTGAGGCTAAACTGGCTGAGCCAAAAAAGAAGGGAAACAATTGGAATCGGCAAGCCAATCTCACAACGAGCTGGACAACTTTGTCGTTATTTCCGCCCCTTCCTATCCTTACCCCTTCCCCGTCAGCCCTATCCATTCATTTTTCTCGATCGACGATGCCCATCTCTCTCCCTCTCTTCCTCTACCTTCCACCTGCGCACATGTACCTGCCTCCTCAGCCACTCCTTCTCCCTCCCTTTTCGCAGCAACCACCGTTGGGGATGCTCCCCTTTTTTCTCGTGCGCAACCACTGCGAGGAGGGATGCTACAAAAGGCACACACATGTTGTCAATCTACTGAAGCTGCTGCACGGGGTGCTCCAAACTGAAATTGTTTCTAGTTAGCGCGCGCCGCCGGGACCCGCAACCACCGCTGCTGCGTGCAGCGACGTGCGCCACAAGCAGTGATGCTTGAGGCTGCTGCAAGGGCCATGATTCAACCGACATGGGGTAGTGTTGTAAACCCTTGGGCGACGAGCTGCCGCTGGCGACAGTGGCAGCACGATGGCTGCAACCGACAATGATAAATTTTTCGATCGATGAACTGACGGTGTGCATCGCCCGCCGCTTCGCCGCACCCCTTCACCCAACCTAACCCTCCGAGCTACCCTCGGTTCACATTCCCATTTCTCATGTTATGTTTTAATTTTGATTCTATAATAAGTATATTTCCTTAGAGAGGGAGTATGATATATTCTTGTTACTATGACGTCATGAAAGATTCAGACCTACTGTATTACACATTTGTAAAATGGCTAAATGAAAACAGGTGCACCGTGCGCCAGATATTTCCCCGAAGCGCCAAGCCAAGCCCCACTCCGCCACACGAGTGAGCAGCATACGCGAGACAGACGATCCCGAACCCAGAGGGGGAACACGGAGCCGGCCGCGGAGGGGGAGCCCAGCCAAAGCCAGCCAGAGTGAACAACCGTCCCAACCACCGACGGGCGGGCATGAGGGCCACCGAGATGTTGACCGCCGCGGCGGGGGCTGCCGCCGGGACGACGCCCTCCACGGCCTCGGTGGCCGGCCTGGCCGGGGCCAGCGGGGGCGGCCCCGCCGCCGGCGCCGGCGGGAACTTCCCCCTCGGCGCCGCCCTCCTCGCCTTCGCCTTCGCCAACCTCGTCAACGTCCTCTCCATCTGGTGCGCCCTTCTCCCCCTCCCGCCCGCTCTACTAGATCCGACGCGCCCTCCGCTTCGCTGTCGGCGCGATCTCTTCAGGGTGTCGCTCCTGCGATCCGGTAGTTTTTTTTTCTTCTGCTAGAAAGCGTAGCGAAAGGGTTTCCTCTTGTGATGTGGAAGCAAGCGATTCGCTTTGCGTTTCAGAAATCTTAGGTTCCGCGGCGGAGAGTACAGAGATGAACTTGGCTTCTGTAGGAGGACTGTGTGCGCAGACGCGGATTTATCAGTTCGATGCACGCCTATGTGATCTGTGTTATGCCGTCTGCACTGAAATTCAGTAACATGGTTTTATTCCTTGGAAAGCCCACACGTGATAGGTTAATCAGGCTGGGTTAGCTGTTGCATTTTCCCGTTTGCTCCCAAAATAACTTGCACGAGATTAGTACTGCTTTTCCAAAACCACTCAGTGCAATCAGAACTATTGCTGCTGCACAACCGGACATCAGCATCGCATATAGATGTACTTATGTTGCGTTACTGATAACTGAATAAGACTATCCTGCTCAAAGGAAAAGCGCATTACTGTATCTTCAGAACCATTGCAGTTGAATAGCAAGTTGGACAGTTGTGCTGCTGTTTCGTTAAGCTGTGCTTTGTTCGCCCTAGACATGCAGGTTAAAGGAGAAGAAATGGGATGCAAGGAAGTTTCTTACTTCTTCTGGGGTCATTTCATCTCTTTCTGCGGCCGTGGCAAGTTTGGCTGTGGCGGTTGGCCAACAAGAAGGCGGAGATAGCTCTGTTTTCGCCCTTGCATTGGTTTTTGCTGCCGTTGTATGTACTTGACCCAACCAGGTTCCATGCATTTCCTTTTTCAAGCAAGTGAATGTCGCAATCAAGAAAGTGCTTTTTTCTCTCAGAACTTGATATACTCGTGACTAGTTGCATCTCCACAAAGAATTCTCTTCCCTGTTGGTATTATTTGTTGCTTTTTAAATGGACATGTTTATCAATACCCCAATTCAGTAGGCATTTGATTGCTTCTTGCTTTGCTGGGGATGGACATGGATTTTCTCCAAAAGACACCTTGCTGAAAGATAGTATTGTCTATTAGCTTGATATAGTGATTGAGCGAAAGGATAATAAGAAAATTCCAAAAAAGTGGTTTTGTCATTAACGTTTGTCATATATTATAGATGCACAGATGCTTTCATGAGGTGGTTAACTACTTTTGTGGCCAACTTGTATAGTTGTACAGTGATGCTGGATGTGCACATCTTCATCCTAAAGCAATTCATTTAATAAAGGTCTATAAAGCTTAGGAATAAGAGCTAATTTCGAATAATAAAGTGATAGGAGCTACTGTATTTGTGAGTTCACAAGCTGGTCCGTAACTTGTGTACTTTAATTGTTGCCATGCCAAGTCTGCAGCTGTGCTCTAAAATAGTCGTCTGTCAGTTTAGCTTCATATTTTCGTTTTCTCAAACCTTATTTGTTTTAAAAAGATCAGTCATGAGTGTATTCATATCCACATAAGCTCTTTCCTCAGAATGGGTTTCTAAGCATGTATTCCTCGTTACAGGTAATGTATGATGCATCAGGAGTTAGGTTTCACACAGGCCGCCAAGCTGCGGTAAGCTCATGGTTTTGCACGCACATTGTTCACATCAGTGATTGTCTGCTAGTAATATTTATTTTTTATCGTGTTATTTTGAATATTTCATATTTTCACTACCATTTTGCTAATGGTCTATTGTTTCCTTTCCATCCTCTAATGGTCTATTAAATTCTGCTGCAGTTGTTAAATCAAATAGTTTCTGATTTATCACCGGAACACCCAATTATCTCTACCTTCCGGCCGCTTCGGGAACCTCTTGGACACAGTCCATTTCAGGTAGCTCTATTCATGTCTCTTCTGTAGATATATTACACGCCCTCAAGTTATTGTAATCACCACGAAAAGAATATCGGAGTAATCAGCCAACTATAGCTGGAGTTACATTATTTTGTTTCCTTCAGGCGGCACAAAATGAAATTGACTTCCACTTGAATCAAATGTGATCTTAACAGCCCCTTTGCATTCCATGAGATAGTGTGGAATATTTCACGCCAATTTAGGAAACTGAATTTGCCATTCAGACTTGTTACACTCGCAGCTCGCAGCTATTTTTAGGTGTACGTTTGTGCTGACTTGTGCCTTTTTTTTGTGCAGGTTTTTGCTGGAGCGCTTGTTGGTTGTACAATAGCGTATTTAATGGGGAAATCTTATGTATGAGAAATACTGCTAGTTGGCAATTTGCCTTATACTCAGATTACACTGCTATTATACGAGGAACATTTTTTGTGCAAAGTCTATTTTGTATCTCTGGCCATATAAAGTGCCCTTCTGTCGAACTGTTTGCGTGTGTTGTTCTTTGCTGGTTACAGCATATTTTGCGCTAGTAGACAGAAGATGGTCGTCGAATTTACGACGGCATGCAGCTGCCTCCCGGCTTGCTCTCTCGCCACCCTCCCAGGCCTCGCCGTCACCGGAGGAGGCCGCGCCCCTCCCATCCCCGGTGAACTTCTCTGAGGTTTCTCCAGATTCTCCATCAAAACGCCATTCAGTAGCATTTCTTGTCATCTCTCTCCCTGTTGTGTGTGCCCTTCATTTACACTTCTCTTTGGGCTATGACCACCCGTCGGTGGAGGTATGTCCACTCACCACATTCTCTACGATCATATCACTTCATCACCATCACTTGTTCTCGCTGGCGTTAAAGCGACGCTTCTCCCTGGTGCATGCTCGGCCAGCCAGGCTTGCCCCTCGCATTGTTAAGGTTTTTGTTTCGGTTTCGGTTTCTCACGTAAACTGAATCAATGGTTTTCAATTCGGTTTCTCACATAAACCGGATCATTCTTTCTGAAATGCGATCGATATACAGGTGGCAACTCCTCCCCCGGTGACTATTTAAAAAAAGGGAACGGCAGTTCTCAAAGTGGTATGAAAAGATTGATAAACTGCACACAGATTTCTAACTCGAAATAAACCGACGAACTTCAGTACAGAAGCTGAGTGAGCTATCACTTCCAGCAGTAATACTCGCATCTTTTATCTGCCATTATATCCAGGAGCTTTATGCATTTTGCCTTGCACAACCAAGTGCTCCTGTAACTGAAGCAAGACAAAGAGAAAAACAATGGAAACGCCGACCCCCCTAAGGTGACAAACGCAACGGCTGAGGCCTGTCAAAACCTCACATGGACTGGAAATGTCAAGATGACAACGCTAGCTCATCGACGAGCTTCACCTCACCTGCGCTGCCGCTGCAGACGCATGTTGCAAGAGACCGCCACCCTTCTGCATCCATGCACACCCCACTCTCCGCCATCTTCTCCAAGACGAAGCAGGCTTCCTCCGCCTTGCCGTCCTCGCCCAGCCCTTTCGCCAGGTGCTTGAAGGTGTGACCTAGGGGGCGATGCCCGCTGGACAGCATGGCGTTGAAAACCCGTAGCCCCAACCCGAAATCGCCGGCTCTGCAGCACCCGTCGGCCAGGACGCGGTAAGTCGCCGCGCTTGGCGCCATGCCATCTTTGAGCTGCATCTCGACGAGCGCCTTGTGCGCCTCCTCCACCCTGCCGCTGTCACACAGGCACTTGATCAGGACGTTGTAGCTCGCGTCGTCGGGCCCGAGCTTGCGCATGCGCATGTCGGAGAGCAGCCCCCTGATGGCGTCAACGTCGCCCTGCCTCGCGTAGGCGCTCATCAGCACGCCGTAGTTCACCGCCTCGGTCTGGCAGCCCTGGTACTCCATGTCGAACATCAGCTTCTTGGCGTCGTCCTGCCGACCGGCGTCGCAGAGACCCCGCATCAGGAGGGAGTATGTCACGGCGTTCGGCGAGACGCCCCGGCGCACCATCTCTTCCTTGAGCCGCTCCGCCGCGCCCACGTCCCCCTCCTGGCACGCCGCCCCCACCAGCGTGTTGAAGGTGACCACCGTGGGCCGGACGCCGCGGCCGAGCATTTCGTCGAGCACCACGCGGGCGCCCGCGGACCCGTCCCGGCCGCACAGCCCCTTGAGGATGATGTTGTAGGAGACGGCGTTGGGGCGGACGCCGAGCTTGGCGGCCCGGGGGAGCATGTTCCGGGCGGCATCCACGCGTCCGTTGCAGACGAGGCAGTGGATCAGCGCGTGGAAGGTGGCGTTGGAGTGGGAGCAGAAGGCGGGAACGGCGCGGAAGAAGACGATGAGGGCCGCGTCGGGGCGGGAGGCGGCGCCGAGGCGGTCGATGAGCCCGGCGAAGACGGTGGCGCGGAGCGGGGCGCGGCGGGCGCGGAGCGCGGAGAGGAGCGGGAGGAGGAGCGGGAAGAGGCGCGCGCGGGCCAGGCGGTAGAGCACGCAGGAGGCGAAGGGGTGGTCGTGGAGGCGGCGCGGCGCCGAGAGGAGCGCGGCCGCCGCGGCGACCGGCGAAGGGAGCGACTTGAGGTGGAGCAGGAACGGGTGCGGCTCCGGCGGCGGGCGCGGCTTGTAGAGGAGCTTGCTCGGGTCGCGCCGGTGGCGGGCTCTCGAGTTCGGAAGCATCGGCGAGAGTGCGATGCCCGTAAGCTCGCCTGCGCTAACGCAATTGGCCTTTACGCTTCTTTGTTGAGTGATTGACATTTCCCTTGTTTTGGTTACGGGTGACTAGACTCATGGTCGGTCGATCGGCCCAAATTTCGTCCGGTCGTCGTGCCGGACGCACGATGGAACAAATATAGATCGTTGGATTCTTTTTTCGACCTTCCACCACGTGCTCGCAGTTTTCCATAACTTCATTCATCCGACCTTGCCCCAAATCGTTGCGATGTGGCCGCACTGCTCCGCCGCGCATCCTTCCACTAGCATAGAAGCACCGATGAACCACCACCGCCCCATCGAAGCACTGGCGGAGACATCTCGAGGGCTTCGCACACGCGTCGGTCGTAGCACCCTTGCGGGGCGGATGCACCCCCTCCCGCCACCGCTTACATATCGTTGTCGAAGCCCTGCAACACTGCCTCACCCCTTGGGCCAGCGGCAGCACCGGCATCACCTCGCGGTCCGTGCTCACCGCAATGGCGATCATCCCTCGGTATCTTCCCCAATTCATCGGTTGCAGCTCCATTGAGCACGGTTGCGACTCCCGCGTCGAAAAAAGATGCACTAGCAAGGCCGCTGTTGGTTGCAGTCTCCCCGCGTGGCCGGTTAGAGCTCCTCTGATGTTCGGTTCCGGCATCTCGGGACAACGGTCGCAACATCCCACGGTCAAATACAGCGCATATCCTGTTCCAGCGTGTCGGGTAGGGAGCTTGCAACAAAATGCCTTGCTTGTCCCAGCACGGCAGCCCGCTGGTTTCCAACATCACGAGACCATGGTTCCGGCACGTCTGACATTGCAGTTCACCGTCAACAGCAGGGTTGGATGCATCTCCAGCAAAAACGTCGGTTGCAGCTTTTTCAGCCGCCGGTTGCAGCTCCCGTCACCGCCATTTCCAGCATTTGCTAGTGACCGGTTGCAACTCCCATCACCGTCGGTCCCAACATTGTTTTGTTGTTGGTTCTAGCATTGCTGGCGGCCGATTCCAGCTCCACCGATGGCCGGTTCCACCATTACTGATACTAGTTCTAGCACGCGTTGTCCTTGGCCGCAAACGTTTAATGCGCCGACTCTGGCAACGGCGGCCCCGTGCCAGCAATGTCTCCAACAACTCCGATGGCCTGTCGAAACAACACGTGACTACAGTTGTGGCTGCCGTAGCTCTCCCATCTTCGTCGGAGGCACTGGTTGGGATAGAGACGTGTCAGCCGGTGGACGAGGCAGTACGAGTGAGCGTTTGCCGCCAAATTTCGCCGTTAGCGACTTCCTGGAATCATTCCTTGTCGCCACCAATGGCGCCGACAACCCTATGTGCGAGAGATTGAGAAGGAGAAGAGAGATTGTTCGCAGGAAAAGAAGGAGAGTGGATGTGGTGCATTGGGGAAGAGATAAGGTAGCACTTATGGTGAGGGGGTCTCGTGTGCACATGTCGTGTTTTTTGCGGTTGAACCTGTCCAATGCGCCAGCGTGGGAAAAGCGACCGTGAAGCAATCATTTACCCTTGTTTATATGAAAGATCTACTTTGTTAAAAAAATATGTATAAGTGACCGAAAATACTTAAACTAACAGAGCCACTAAGAACTTTGTTTTTCATAAGGAAGAAGCAACAACAACCATTATATATATATATATATATATATATATATATATATATATATATATATATATATATATATAAACACTATATAGATATACTCATGTGAGTTTTGTATGTTGTATGTGTACTATCAGTCAAACCCGAGAGTATGTACGTGTACTATGTAGTATATATAAAAATATTTGGATAATATATATCCTACTTTTTAGGTAGTATGTACTATTTTTTAGTATATTGTTTATACGTACTCATATGAAGCCAAATCTAGAAAATAATTTTTCAGGACTGAAAAATCCAAGGTGTTACGACAGCTCGCTCCAGTCGGATTTTTTCTGGTTTTTCGGAAGAAGGATTTGTAAAGTTTTATTTGGGATCAATTCATCATTTTCTTTATATTTGATCTTTTCTTTATTTTTCATTTATTTTCTTTTATTTTTATTCTTTAAAAATGCACTAACTTTTTTCAAATTTGATGGACTTCTGTCAAAGTCAATGAACTCTTTTGCAAAATGGATAACATTTTAAAGTTTGTGAACTCTTTTTCGAAATTGTTGAACCATTTTCCAAAATCAATGATTTTTTTCCAAATTTGTGAACATTTTTTCAAACTTGATGTTTTTTCCAAAATCAATGACTTTTTTCAAATTGGTGACTTTTTTCTCAAAATTGATGAACTTGTTTTCAAAACCGACGAACTTTTTTTCAAAATCTAGTAAACTTTTTTCAAATCATTGATTTTTTTAAAAGACCGTGAACTTTTCTTCAAAATCAATGAACTTTTTTCAAACTTTGAACTATTTTTTTATCAAAATCAATGAACTCTTTTCAAAGCCATGCTTTTTTTTCAAAATTAAATGTATTTTTGGAATTTGTGAACTTTCTCCCAATATTGAAGATTTTTTTACGAATTCGTGATTTTTTTAATTCAAAAATCCATGAACTTATTTAAAATCCGCAAACTTTGAAAAAAAATCGTGTTTTTTAAAAATATGCAAACGTTTTCAAATCCATGAACTTTTTTCAAACTCGCAAAATTTTCCCAAATTATTGTACTTTTTTCCAATTTGACAAACTTTTTGAATCCGTGAACTTTCGTGAATACATGAACTTTCGTGAATACATGAACTTTTTGTATTCATGCTCTTTTGATGAATATGCAAACCTTTTTGAAATATGTGAACTTTCAAAAACATCCATTTAAAACAAAATTTATGTTTTCTAAAATGTTTTCAAATAATTCAAAAATGAAAGCGCTAATGGTAGAATGGTGCAATAAATTGCGCAACTACAGTTGTTCTTAAATAGCTCGCCCTGCAGTTGGTCACTAGCACCTAGTGGCTCCGGTGGTTAGACATACTTGTATGTTAACGGTGCGAGTTTGATCCTCAAGGAGGGCCACTTTATTTTTTTTGGGGGGGGGGGGAGGATCACGCTATCCGCGAGCGTACTTCATGTCTCATGCGGCCGATTGATGTTTTACTGGGCCGCCCCGACAGCATCACCTTCGAGCGCCAGTAAGCTAGACCGACACTGAGAGCGCCGGTTAGGAGCTCCTTGACCCCTTCCCGATGCATGATCCCTCGTAGCGGCGGAGGCCTCGGCTCTCCGGTTCACGTTCGTCGCGCGAGAAGGTCGCTGGCGCTGCATGAGGTGGTGCAGTGAACGGCGGGACCAGTCGTAGCTAGGTGCCGCACGTAGTTTGGCTCGCCGACAGAGCAGCTTTGTTCGATTGTGGATGTGCATGTTGACTCCTATGTCTCAGTGTTGACGAGGATCCCCTGAGTCGGCCCAACAAATGGATTATTCTCATGGAACACATCCCCGACAGCAGATGTATGACTATCTTGATTCTGTCATAAAAATGTCATTGATGTACATGGATGACAGAAAACACGATCTAATATGACAAAGCCATATCATCACAGATGCATCTTTTTTTTAGTGTTGGAACCTATCTTGTAGAGGCTTCAAATCCCCATAGGCAACAATGAATATTCAGGTGGGAACTTGATCCCAAGTGACCATTCAAAAAAAAAACTATGTTATATTAAACCGGTGGCTTTAAATTTTCTGGGTTTTTAGCCTCCTACTAGCTCTCACTTCGCCAATCTGGACCATCCATCGAAGATCTATTGGCCCATGTACAATTTCTCTATTGTTACATCCTAAGAGTAACTCTCAAATTGGCAAGTAGAGAAACTCTCAAGCACAATCCAGGCCATCCATTCGAGATCCAACAACCCACGCGAATTTTTCTATCTTTGCATATAAGAAGTGACACCATTATCGTATTTCCCACTTAGAATACACTATTGGGAAACTTTGGAAACTTATCCTTGCTCGCAAATGACCACTAACTCCAAATTCACGCGAGTGAATTACAAGAAACAACCACAAGGTTAGATTATCAGTAAACCACCAGTCTTGCTTTGTTTGACACATAACCACCACTTTTTAGACAATGGTAAAGTACGTTTAGGCCACAAAAATGACCGTTGGGACTAAAGCGTGTTTGGTTCGAGAATTTGACCGGTGGGACTAAAGTGCATTTTGGGATAACATTGATTCGCAGATAAAACGCGGTTTTGGATAACACATAACATTAATTCATGGCTAAAGCGTGTTTTGACCAAGAATCTGACCATTTGGAGTAAACTTCATTTTTGGATAACATTGATTGGTGTCTAAAGCGTGTTTTTGGATAACACATACATTGATTCATGGCTAAGGCGTGTGTGACCTTGAATCTAAAAGTTGAGACTAAGGCACATTTCGGTCGTCTGGCCATTGGGTGTAAAGTTTATTTTGGGATGACATTGATTGAAAGCTATAGCGCATTTCGGGATAACACATAACATTAACTCATAGATAAAGCGTGTTTTAATTGTGAATCGACCGTTAGTACTCGAGAGCCCTAAATAGGGGTAGGGTTGGGCCACGGTAGGCATACACCATAGCCATGCGTCCTTTCCCTCACTAGTAGTGCCACCGTACCCCCTTCCCCGTGCGCCCTAACATCACCATCAACCCCTCCCCAGCCAATTAGCGCCTACCTCCCCTACTTTGATGGCTTGAGATCAGTTCTCCCCATCCCGAAACCACCCCCATGAATTTCTTTGCACAAACTCCAATCTCGGAGGAGCCACAAAGGACTAGAATGAGGGCGTCAACATCATTGTGCACCCCTTCTGTGGTCCGAGGAACACACACTTTCAAGATTGCTGGCTATAGCCTTCAAAGGGGCCTCGGCATTGGCAGGTACTTGTCGTCCGCTGCCTTTGATGTCGGCGGATACTTTTGGTGCATTGAGTACTACCCCGACGGGGAGATGGAGATGGAAAATGGGGACTATGCGTCTATTGCCCTAGATTTTGCGAGCACCAACTCTGAGGTGAGGGCGTACTTCGAGGTTAGGTTAGCCGATCAAGCCAACAAGCTGCCGCCATTGGTGTTGCTCTCCAAAAATATGCCGATAGTGTTTCGCTCTCATCCGCCAACCTATGTAGGCAAAGACTTCCTGCAACCATCGGTGTACCTGCGGGATGACAACCTTGCGATTGAATGCTCTATCACAGTTCTGGCAGAATCCAAGGTGGCAGTAACGACAACTTCCATTGACATCCAAGTGCCTCCCTCAGACCTATCTAATAATCTCGTAGAATTACTTAAGGCGGGGGAGGAAACGGATGTCACATTCAAGGTTAGAGGGGAGAGTTTCCGTGCACACAAGATTGTGCTTGCAATGCGGTCACCGGTCTTCAAAGCGGTTCTCTTTGGGCCGATGGGCGACAGGACAAGGCGAACCATGAACATAGAAGGTATACAACCTGCTATTTTCAGTGCATTGCTTCACTTCATCTACACAGATTCGTTACCTTCCATGGGACATCTTTATGGAGATGATGGTGAAGAAATGGTCAAGCACTTGGTCATGGCCGCAGATAGGTATGCCATGGAGAGGATGAAGGTGATATGTGAGAGCATCCTTTGCAAGAATCTTAATGTTCAAAACGTCACTACTACTTTAGCTCTAGCCGACCGTTATCACTGCAACCAACTCAAAAATGCTTGCCTTGAGTTTATCACTTCTCCAGATAGAATAGACAATGTTGTGGCAAGTGAAGGGTATGCTAAACTCAAAAGATCCCGTCCTGCTATCATAGTTGATATTTTTGAGAGGGAAACTAAGTCCCGCAAAATTTAGCATGCCCGTCCTTGGTTAGCCATATAGCTAATGAACATTTGGCTTCCAATTCAGTTTCCAATGATATTTCTGCCAAGAGCGGGCTTTTGCAAAATGATCTCTGTATGTGATGATATGCATCACCTTAATTATATCTTCTATGTAATAGCTCATCTTATATATGAACATTAATCTCTACAAGATTGCTACTGTTCTCTAAATTCTATGGTCTTTGAACTAAACAATTTGTTTATTGTTATACATTTTCTATGTGTGTGCTCCTTGAATTTATCAAAGCACTACCAGTGAGTATCCTAAATAGGTGCATGTCATACTCTCTTTTTTGCAACCTAGGTGCTGAACTACTTCTGCAACTCTATCATCAGAGATATTGATAGGAGCAAGAGAGGATTTGTTGTAATTAACCATAAGACCGGTAGATTCAAAGAATCTATGCAAGATGTCTTTGATATTGTGTGATTGAAGTAGGTCGGAATATTGGACAATAGGATATTCCAGACTAAAAGATTCATCAATAGGTAGTTTTGCTTCATCATCATGACATGCCTCATTATTCACAATCTGAAGCAATTCAATAGCCAAAGCACATACCAATAGAGAGACTGGGTCTCCCTGTTTGACCCATCTCTTACGTGTGATTTTCGTACCAGGAACCCCATTGAGGATGATGGAATTTCTATATTGAAAGGCCACATGATTTCTATATCCATCTAAAAGGTGCAGGGGCATTAGGAGGATTTCCAATTGATTTCATTATAACTATTGTTGTTGGAATATCTGTCCCCACACCATAGAAGCTCCAAAATCAACACCACCATTCAAATCACCTACATTGAGAATATCGGCCAATGCCTCACATTGCTAAAGAGCAATAGTACATGAGGCAAGTGGAACATATCATATATATTGTCATCTGCTATAACTTTTTGCACAAACAAAAATAATATCTTTATTCTTGGCAAAATAATGAAGCTGTGAGAATTTATCTTGAAGAGTATCATCATGCCAATGATCATTCCATAACAATGATGCATCACCACTACGAGTTTTGCATGCAGTTAATTGTTTGAACTTGTTTAAAAGGTTGAACTAGTCCTTCAACCAGAATGACCGCACATTGGATGAGTTCGTGGGGACAAAGCCATTGTTACAGTAAAGCTTTCCATATGATTTACACCTAGGGAGTACTATGATGGTAGGAAATTTTGAACACTTTTTTCATCAGCAAAGCTCTATTCTTCCACCTTAGATCCAGTATACCTAATCCACTAGCAATCTTGGTAAGAAAACATTGCCCTATTTAACCATCCATTTTCCTTGTTTGTTGATATTCTTGCCATACCATAATAAAGATCCTCCATATTTTTCAAAATGGCTAGTGATAGTAAATGACACTTTGATAGAGAACATTGCAAATATAGGCAGAGGAGATATAATTGCTTTCCAATGCACTAATTTGCCAACATATTATAGCTAGAAGCAATCCCAGAGTACCTCTTCTCCAATTTGGTAACTATGGTTATAGATCATCAACTCTATGTCTGTAGATGTCAATAGGAAACCCTAAATAGGTGTCGTGGAATTAACAAGGCAGATGCCCTAGCAAAAGGACTTTGGTGTGCAGCCATCGCAGCTAGGTTAGCTTAAAGGGGTTAAACGGGACAAAGGACACAAAGATTTTTACCTGGTTTGGCCCCTCTCAACAAGGTAAAAGCCTACTCCTGCTTTCGATTATATTACTTGTGTTTCGATTACCAGGGAGTGAATACGCTTGACCTAGTACTCGGTCGATTGTTTCTTCAGTTTAACCCGCCACCGAGTCTCACCTTTATATACACAGATTGAGGCCTGGCGATTTACAGAGTCCCGGCCGGTTCACACAACGTGACCAACTCGGTTTCTAAGGAAACTTGCCTTATGGAACAAGTTAAACACATGGCGGCTCATCCCTCTGGGCCTCCAGTCGCCTCCGAGTCTTGGGCCTCCAACAGGCTTGCTTCATGAACCGCCATCTTCAACTCTTCTGGACCTTATCAGGCCTCTTCATCATTAAGTCACTAGTGGCATGACCGGCCCCTCCTGGGCAGGTCATACCCAATAGTTATATCCCCAACATTAGGCCCCATGTTGATTTGAACTTGTTCACATCGAACTTCATCACTTGACTTATAAGAATCTTTTCTTATCAATTCCTTACCATTTCATTGCAACCCGCCATGACATCACATTTCAGAACTGTGTTGACCCGCCATGACTTCATTGTGCATTAACTTCGTACAAAGCTTGGGACATATTAATAGATCTTTTATCTTAATGGACCTCCCGAAAACCGAGGCATCCACATAGCCACATAATCATTTTTTGGCTTCCTCGATTCCCGTGCATGCCATCTATCCACTTCCTTATAAATAGGGGCAGGGGGCGGTTTATCATTTGCCGTTATTTTCTTTTAGGCCAAATATGACTAAAACTATCATTACCTACAACTGGGTTCCCTCCATTGTGACGGAGGAAATGCTTACAGAGTATGTTGAGACTGGTATCATGGCTGCCAAAGAGATCATCCACTGGCGGGTTCCAGAGCCGGGTGAACTCAAACCTCAACCCAAGGATAATGAGGCCCTAATATTTGCTGATCATATAAACCGGGGCTTCTCCCCGCCCGGGTCAAAGTTCTTCCGTGATGTACTACATTTCTTTTAGCTCCATCCTCAGGACATCAGACCAAATTCCGTGTCTAATATCTGCAAGTTCCAAGTTTTTTGCAAAGTATATCTTCAAGAAGAATCCAGCGTTGAACTCTTCAGAGAGTATTTCTATTTGAACTGCCAGAATGAGTTCACAGACGGTCCCAACCTAGAACTTGGCGGAATCTCCATCCAACGTCGAAGAGATGCACTTTTTCCTACAGCCACACTTCCCTGTCATCCCAAGGACAGGAACCCAACTTGGTTTTATGGCCAAGACACTTCTCCATCTGATGAGAACCCTCTGTCGGGTTTCCACGAGGACCGACTTAGCCCAAGACATCCCCTTCCAGGCCGGCTCACGGCCGCTTAGCGGGCCAAGTATAGAGCCACCTTTTCCAAAGTAAGGGCTTTGCTTGCTAATGGGCTGACCAACATCGACCTAATCTATTGCTAGGTCGCGTGGAGGATTATACCCCTGAGCCATCGGCCTGGCTTAATGTCCACATATACTGGTGACACCAAGGATCCATTACGCCATAGCTCAGTGCATTTGGATAACAAGGGCATCAATGATATGACAAAAGGTCTGCTTGGAGAATCCTTAGAGAGCTGCAGCAAAACAGGGTTGAACCCTTTCTGCGTTCTTAACCGCCTCCACCTTCAAGTGATCAATGCACACTTTACTTTTCTGTTTATACAAACTGCATATCCCTTATTTTCACTTTGATATGCGCAGGCCGACTCCGCCTTCTGGAAGAAGAAATATCAAGAAAAGAAGAAGGCAGCTAAAAAGCCCAGGGCCAAAAGCAAGGCCTCCAAAAAGAATAAGGAGAAAACTAATGTCTTAGAACTCTTTTATCTGGATGATGAGTCAGAGGTAGAACTTGACTCCCTTGGCTCATTTTTTATGCATCTTATTGATGCTGACCTCCCTCAGGATGATATGAAGGCCAACCAGGTGGATGATGACGAGGTAACTATCATTCCCTCCGACTCAGAGCCTTTGCCAAGACAGAAAATTCGACGTGTGACCTGAAAAGTAAGATTTTCACACCCTTTAGTTTACTTGAATCCAAACTTTCTTCTGAAGCAACAACAACATGAGACCCGGCGCTAGACCCAGAACAATGGGGGCGGAGAGTTATCCTCCAGCTTACCCAATACACCAGTTTGCAAGCGCCGGAAAGAGTTGCCTCAAAATTTAAACTCTTTTTATCCCAAGGCAGGTATTATTCGCCGTCCGCTTAATCCTTCTGACTCAAACTAACAGGGAACCTCAAATTCCTCTTCTGGTGACTCAAACGGAACTCAGCTGCCGGCTTTCAAGACTGCCCCTGGGTAGTAATTTTAGCCTTCATTGTTTTAACTTTGTAAGTACTCATACTGACCTTTCTATTTCTTTAGTGGTAAAGCTAAACCAAGCAAGAAAGCCAGGAAAATCTAGCCGGTTGAAGACCCCAAGACACATGAGCCGGAGAAACAACCGCCAGAGTCTGAAGCTTCAAATCAAAATGCTGAAAACATAGCTGAAGAGGTGCCACCAGAAATGCCAGAGACCCTTGTGGACCCTATGATCATTGACTCATCAGGAGCTAAACCGCCGAGCCCTGCCAAGCCCGCTGAAGAGGCTGAAGATGTTCTTATCACTGGCACCAGTTATACAGAGTCGGGGAATCCCACGGTCTTGGCCAAGCACATTGCCAAGGAAGAACTTGTCGAAAGGCGGAAGGTTAAATTTGATCTGTCCAACTACTCTCAGCTGGGCGTCGGTGAACTCCTCTCTGGCTATCTTAGCCAAGTTCATGCTGGTCACGAACTTGAGATGGGCATCGTCAAACAGATGCACCAAAAGTATGAGGTTCAAACTTCTACTTACTTTGTTAATATATTCCTCCAGCCCCCAAGTCTTAGCCATAGGAAAGATTTAACAGAGTATGGTGAAGACTTCAATTACCAGAAACTAAATAGCTTCAAGTCGTAGCCCCCATGAACCAGCTTATCTTGACAAAGCTAAGCCGGTTCATTCTCATTAATAAAATAGAAAACTTCTATGTCCTAGCCCTCATGGGCCGGCTTAGCTTTTTTTTAAATATTTACTATAGGGTAAAACCCCCACAGTCCTTTATTAAATCATAAGAGAAAGCATAACTGTACAAGGAAGGTCTTAAAGGTTAGAAGGCTAAACTAGGTTAGAGAGAACTTACATTTACAAGAGGGCATTAACCCAATCTACAAGCCTATGCTTACTGCTATCTTTGAGCCTATGAGACAATAGAAGAATATCATGTACAAAATTACATCTCCATGCAGCAAAAGTAGCCCATGCCCTTCTGAAGGTTCTCCCATTCCTTAGGATCCAAATATTCGAGGTAGTAGTGAGCATGACCTCAAAGAAGAAGGGGTGGCCAAATCTCTGTCTTGCTTGGGAAACACATTGCTGAATATTAGAGCCATGGCTCCAATCAATCTGTAGGTAGTTCCAAACCCTACAACTGAAGTTACATTGGAAGAAGAGGTGAGCTCTATCTTCATAAACATAAGCATTGCAGATGACACATAGATTACCATCCAGAGGTGACCTCCAATGCCTTCTCACCAACATGTCCTTCATGTTAAGCCTGTCAAAGAAAAGAAGTCAGCCAAAAACTTTGATTTTCACAGTGCATCTGCTCTGCCATAACCACTTACAAGGTTGGACAACTGGAAGGTGTGTATGTATGATGCCATAAAAACTCTGCTGAGTATTGTCCAGACTTTCCAGGCCATATCCAGACACCAGGCAGGGAAGGATCTCTTTGAAGATGAAGTAGCCACCCTTCCAAAGTTGCCAATTCAGATGTTGCCTCCTGTGATGTTGGTAAATGGAACATGGAGAACAGATCTTGGTTGAACATGAAGTCCTTGACAGAAACTTTGTCATCCAAAACAAAGGAGAAAAGTCTTGGTAATCTGAGATTCAAAGGCCGAGAAGAGCCACCCACATGCCAAGCATCAAGCCAGAAGAGAGCAGAATCCCCCATATTGATGTGCATTGAGGCAATTGACCTGTAATGGTCAACACGCTTGAGGATATCCTTCCACCAAAAGGAGCAAGTGAGCACTGTTGCATGAGGCACAACTCCATCATAGTAACTATCCCAAATCAACTGAACCCATGGAACATTCATTTTATTAGAAAATTTGTGCATATGCTTGAGAAGAAGGCCTTGGTTTTGAATATTTAAATTGAGAATACCCAAACCTCCTTTTTCCTTAGGTCTGCAAACTAGATCCCAGGCAACTAAGGATTGCTTTGGGACATCAGAATTTCCCCTCCAGAGGCATTGCCTTAAAATCCTATCCAACTGCTTGATAATACCAGGAGGAATATGCAAACTACAGAGAAAATATATGGGCATTGAAGTGAGCATAGATGTGAGAAATTACAATCTGGAACCTTGATTAAGCATGGCATAACTGACAGATAACATTCTTTCAATGATGTCCACCAAAGGCATTAAATCAATTATTCTAGGCCTTGTAGTTCCAAGAGGCAGATGCAGATAAGTGAAAGGCAATTGCTCCAACTTACAACCCAAAATGTTTGAAAGCCTCCGTGATTCACCTGGCTCAATATTGAGGGGCACCATTGATGACTTGGCAAAGCACTTTCAGACCTGACTGGTGAAAAATATGAAGCATGTTTTTGAGAGCAACTAACTGATCCTCCACTGCAGAGAGGATAATTATTGTATCATCTACATACTGAATAATAGGAAAATCAGTGTCGTGGGATGGGATTGGGAGAGTTAGAACTCCCCTGGCCAGCATATCATTAACTACTGATTGAAGAAGATCAACAACTATAACAAACAAGAGTGGGGACAATGGGTCACCTTGTCTGACCCCACATATGCATTTGAACTGTTTACCAGGTACACCATTGAGAAGCACAGAAGATGATCCAGAGGATAGGATCTCTTTGATCCAAGCAATCAACTTTGCATCAAAACCTTTGTGCTAGAGGATTTGGAAAATAAGATCATGCTCCACAGTGTCAAAAGCTTTTGCAAAATCCAGCTTCAAAATGATGGTAGGCCTCTTTGACTGCTTACACTGATGTACTCAAAAGCCCAACCCAAGCAGTCCTGTATGGCTCTACTCTTCAAAATTCCATACTGGTTCTTGTGAATGCACTGAAGAATGACCTTTTGTAGCCTGTTTGCCAAGAGCTTTGTAAGGAACTTTAAACATGTGTTTGTCAGAGAAATGGGCCTAGAGTCCTCAGGTCCTTCAGGAGACAACATCTTTGGAATCAAGGTGATCAGAGAATCATTAATATTCTCCAGAGATAACCTTCCATCATAAAAGTCCTGGATTATTTCCAGGTCCTAGCCCTCATGGGATGGCTTAGCTTGACAAAGCTAAACCGGTTCATTCTCATTATTTGAAAGAATTCCAGAGCCTAGCCCTCATGGGCCGGCTTAGCTTGACAAAGCTGAACCGATTCATAAAATACATAAACAAAGAAGAACTTCCGCACACAGTAGCCCCCAAGTGCCAAGTGCTATTGCTTGCAAAGGGCTTGGGACTTGTGCGTATTAACATGTCTGCTTGTGATTGCTTTAACTTTGCCTGCACAGGAAGCCTCCACTGAAGCTGAATCTCAATTGGCTGATTTGAAGAAGAGGCTTAAACATCAAGAATCAGAGACTCGAAAGGCTGAAGCCAAATTCAATTTTAGCCTAGATGAATTAGAGAAACTGAAAATCGGGTTTGCTGCAGATAGGAACGCCTGGGACAAAGAAAAATCTATCTTAGTGCAAAGAGCGGAGTCTATTGAAACTTCTTTAAAAGAGGTTACCGCAGAACTGTCTGGCTTAGAGCGTCATATTTCACAGATGACCACTGCCATCTTTGGTAAGAAATTTTAAGTATCTCAATCAATTCCAGCGCATAATTCTAAACTTGCCTGGCGATTTAACTGCATATGCTTTACTTTACAGGTCCTAGAAGCGCCAATCTTGGGCAAGATGTGCTTGTGAAGCTGAAGGCGGCTGTCGGTGTCAAAACCGGTGGATCTCGGGTAGGGGGTCCCGAACTGTGCGTCTAAGCTAATGGTAACAGGAGGTAGGGGACACAATGTTTACCCAGGTTCAGGCCCTCTCAATGAAGGTAATACCCTACTTCCTGCTTGATTGATCTTGATGATGTGAGTATTATAAGAGTTGATCTACCACGTGATCGTAGAGGCTAACCCTAGGAGCTAGCCTATGATTATGATTTGTGTTGTCCTACGACTAAAACCCTCCGGTTTATATAGACACCAGAGGGGGCTAGGGTTACACAGAGTCGGTTACAGAGAAGGAGATCTATAATCCGGATCGCCAAGCTTGCCTTCCACGCCAAGGAGAGTCCCATCCGGACACGGGACGGAGTCTTCAATCTTGTATCTTCATAGTCCAACAGTCCGGCCAAAGTATATAGTCCGGCTGTCCGGATACCCCCTTATCCAGGACTCCCTCAGTAGCCCCTGAACCAGGCTTCAATGACGATGAGTCCGGCGCGCAGATTGTCTTCGGCATTGCAAGGCGGGTTCCATCTCCGAATACTACAAAGTAATCTTCGAACACTTAAATTGTGTCTGGCTCTGCAAGACAAAATTCCACATACCACCGTAGAGAGAACAATATTTCACAAATCTAATATGCTGACAACTTTTTACAACGTGACAGCATGCCATGGTCCAGTCATTATTCGAACCGTTTTTCACAACCAGCTCCCGCACATATTGCGAGGCGGTTTCCTTGGCACGTCTTATCAAAGCAGAGATCATGCCCCCTTAACGCGGGGTTCTCTTCAATACGGGCGTGGGTAACCCAACCGTACCACCAATCACGGTGAGTGGGGAACGAGCAGGTCCCATTAGGCAAGCGGGGAGGCGCAAAGTTTCATCGCCTCTATAAAGGGGAAAGGCCTGTTCCTTTCTACCCACACCCTCTTCTCCTTCTGCTCGTCCCTTTCCTTTCGCCCGAGCCCTAGCACCCAAGCATTCATCTTCCCACCAACAAAGGTTCTCCGAAAATATCCAGATCCGGAGCAGGAGGCAAGTGGATGGCCTCCTCCGTCTAGGAGAAGGATATTAAAAAATTGTGGGCGGCCGGGTATCTGGCCAAGAAAATCGGCCACTGAGGGAGTCCTGGATTAGGGGGTGTCCGGATGACCAGACTAAGACCTTTGGCCAGATTCCCGGACTATGAAGATACAAGATTGAAGACTTCGTCCCGTGTCTGGATGGGACTTTCCTTGGCGTGGAAGGCAAGCTTGGCGATACGGATATGTAGATCTCCTCCCATTGTAACCGACTCTATGTAACCCTAGCCCTCTCTGGTGTCTATATAAACCGGAGGGTTTTAGTCCGTAGGACGAACAACAATCATACCATAGGCTAGCTTCTAGGGTTTAGCCTCTCTGATCTCGTGGTAGATCAACTCTTGTACTACCCATATCATCAATATTAATCAAGTAGGAGTAGGGTTTTACCTCCACCGAGAGGGCCCGAACCTGGGTAAAAACATCGTGTCCCTTGTCTCCTGTTACCATCCGCCTAGACGCACAGTTCGGGACCCCCTACCCGAGATCCGCCGGTTTTGACACCGACATTGGTGCTTTCATTGAGAGTTCCTCTGTGTCGTCACCTTTAGGCCCGATGGCTTCTTCGATCGTCAACCACGACGCGGTCCAGGGTGAGACTTTTCTCCCCGGACAGATCTTCGTATTCGGCGGCTGCGCACTGCGGGCCAACTCGCTTGGCCATCTGGAGTAGATCGAAAGCTACGCCCCTGGCCATCAGGTTAGGTTTGGAAGCTTAAACTACACGGCCGACATCTGTGGGGACTTGATCTTCAACGGATTCAAGCCACGGCCGAGCGTGCCGCACTGTCCCGATGGGCATGATCTAACTCTGCCGCCGGACAGCGCCCAGAGTGCTGCTCAGGTGTCCGCTCCGATCATTAGCTCGGAGCCGACTATGCTAGTCGGGGATGGACGGTTGGACGCCGCCCCTGGAGCCATAATCTCTACGGCGATAGAGCCAAATACCAGCCTAGTCCTTTGCAAGGCCCGTGACTCCAAGGTGCCGGACTCCATTCAGGACTCCGAATCTCCTGCACCCCTTCCGATCGAACCCGATTGGGCTCCGATCATGGAGTTCACCGTCGCGGATGTCTTTCAGCACTCGCCCTTTGGCGATATCCTGAACTCCCTAAAGTCTCTCTCTTTGTCAGGAGAGCCCTGGCCGGACTATGGTCAGCAGGGTTGGGATGCGGACGACGAAGAAATTCGAAACCCACCCACCACCCACTTTGTAGCCACTATCGACGATCTAACCGACATGCTCGACTTCGACTCCGAAGACATCGATGGTATGGACGCCGATGAAGGAGACGACCAAGAACCAGCACCTATAGGGCACTGGAAGGCCACCTCATCATATGACATATACATGGTGGACACCCCCAAAGCAGGGGATGGTGATGAAAAAGCGGAGGACGACCCCTCCAAGAAGCAACCCAAGCGCCGACGTCAGCGGCGCCGCTCTAAATCCCGCCAAAGCAAGAATGGCAAATCCGGCACTGGAGACGTCAACACCCCGGACAGTGCCGAAGACATCCCCCTCCAGTAGGATTCAGCGCAGGAGGACGAAGGAGCTAGCCCTCACGAGAGAGCGGCCGACAGAAAGGTCGAGGACGACAATTATATGCCTCCCTCCGAAGACGAGGCAAGCCTCGACGACGATGAATTCGTCGTGCCAGAGGATCTCGTCGAACAAGAGCGTTTCAAATGCAGGCTTATGGCCATGGCAAGCAGCCTCAAGAAAAAATAGCAGCAGCTTAGAGCTGACCAAGACCTGCTAGCCGACAGATGGACTGAAGTCCTGGCGGCGGAAGAGTATAAACTCGAACGCCCCTCCAAGAGTTACCCAAAGCGCAGGCTGCTACCCCAACTAGAGGAGGAAGCAACTAAACCTACATCACCAGCGTACGATGCGCCCGATCGGCCACCCCGTGGCCGCGACAGAGAGGCCCTTCGGCCCTCAATCCAAGCCGCACCCCGGCGCCGCTCTAAGAATACCAGAGCATAGGGAAACGCAACAGACCTGCGAGACATATTAGAGGATAAGGCAAGGCAAACAAGATTGATCTACGGATCGCGCGGGTGCCCCACATCACGTGACGATAACCGTCACACCGGATATGATAAATACGGCCAGGCTGAATACAACAGACCAAGCTCATCCGAGCTGCGTCGTGATATAGCCCAGTACAGGGGCGCCGCACACCCACTATGCTTCACAGACGAAGTAATGGATCATCAAATCCCTGAGGGTTTTAAACCCGTAAACATCGAATCATACGATGGCACAACTGATCCCGCGGTATGGATCGAGGATTATCTCCTTCATATCCACATGGCCCGTGGTGATGATCTACACGCCATCAAATACCTCCCGCTCAAGCTTAAAGGACCAGCTCGACATTAGCTTAACAGCCTGCCAGCAGAGTCAATTAGTTGCTGGGAGGACCTGGAATCCGCAGTCCTTGACAACTTCCAGGGCACTTATGTGCGACCACCAGACGCCGATGACCTAAGACACATAATCCAGCAGCCAGAGGAATCGGCCAGACAATTCTGGACACGGTTCCTAACCAAGAAAAATCAAATAGTCAAGACCCTTGCAGCCTTCAGGCACAACATCCGAGACGAATGGCTTGCCCGGCACCTAGGACAGGAAAAGCCGAAATCTATGGCAGCCCTCACGACACTCATGACCCGCTTTTGCGCGGGCGAAGACAACTGGCTAGCTCGTAGCAATAACATAACCAAGAGCCCTGGCAATTCGGATACCAAGGACAACAATGGCAGGTCACGTCGCAACAAGCACAAGCGCCACATTAACGGTGACAATACTAAGGATACTGCAATCAATGCCGGATTCAGAGGCTCTAAACCTGGTCAGCGAAAGAAGCCATTCAAAAGAAACCCTCCGGGCCCATCCAGCTTAGACCGGATACTCGATTGCTCATGCCAGATACATGGCACCCCCGAACAACCAGCCAACCACACCAACAGGGACAGTTGGGTGTTCAAGCAGGCAGGCAAGTTAAGTGCCAAAACCAGAGACAAGGGGCTGCGTAGCGATGACGAGGAGGAGCCCCGGACGCCGAACAACAGAGGACAGAAGGGATTCCCCCCGCAAGTGCGGACGGTGAACATGATATACGCAACCCACATCCCAAAAGGGAGCGGAAGCGTGCTCTCAAGGACGTCTATGCGTTGGAGTTAGTCGCCCCAAAGTTCAACGCATGGTCCTCCTGCCCGATCACTTTTGATCGAAGGGACCACCCCACTAGCATCCGTCATGGCGGATTCGCCGCATTGGTCCTAGACCCAATTATCGACGGATTTCACCTCACTAAAGTCCTCATGGATGGCAGCAACAGCCTGAACCTGCTTTACCAGGATACAGTGTGAAAAATGGGTATCGATCCCTCAAGGATTAAACCCACAAAGACAACCTTTAAAGGCGTCATACTAGGTGTAGAAGCCAGCTGTACAGGCTCAGTTACACTCGAAGTGGTCTTCGGATCCCCGGATAATTTCCGAAGCGAAGAGTTAATCTTCGACATAGTCCCATTCTGCAGTGGCTATCACACCCTGCTCGGACGAACCGCATTTGCAAAATTCAATGCGGTGCCGCACTACACATATCTCAAGCTCAAGATGCCAGGCCCTCGCGGAGTCATCACGGTAAATGGAAACACCGGACGCTCTCTCTGAACGGAGGAGCACACGACGGCCCTGGCGGCGGAAGTACAGAGTAGCCTCTCAAGGCAATTCTCCAATCCAGGTGTTAAACGTCCGGACAACGTCAAGCGAGCCCGAAGTAACCTACAACAAAGCCGGCTGGCACGTTCCGAGCAAGCATAGCAGTGCGGCCCCAACCCTAGCCCTCGCCAGATGGTGATATTGGTACCACGCGTACATAATTACGCTTTAGAAATACCATGGGCATAAGGGGAGGGGTACAACTACGGCAAGCCCAGAATGCGGCTCAACCGCAAAGGGGCTCCCTATTCTGCCGTTTCTTTTTTATATACTTTCAGGACCAAACTATTCGGAAGGCCTGTCCGGTAATACACCCGCCGAACACATGATGCAATAGCCAGGGAGAGAACAAGCCGCGTCAAATGTCCAGGTGGTCTCTATAACGAGCTTAATACCTGTTTTACTTAAAGTCCCACAACTTGCCCTTGGAGGGGGACATGTCAAATAATCCCATCTCTTGCTTATCGCACTATTTGTATCGTTCTGCTTTCATAGCAGCCCTTTTTTAGTAAACAATACATAGCTCTTATCTATTATTGTATTCATCTATTTTTATACAAATATGCTCAGTCATGACATTATGCAACCGTACACTTTGGTACGGCCAATACACCAGGGGCTTAAGCACCCCATAACATGGTGTGAGAAGACCGAACACTCTCACGAGTGCGGCACCCCGAACTTATAGCACTATATGCATCGGCTCCGAATCATGTCTTGGGTCAATAGTTGGGTTTGCCCGGCTCCCATGTTTTGGTACCTTACTTTCCGCAATGTTGGCTAAGGTAGCGCTGGGAGAACTACCGCGATTGTGTCCCAGTTGAGCTGGGTTAACACCTCAGTAGAGAAAGCTAAAACTGACCGTCATGATAGTGCGAGAGACCGGTCGCTGTTCGCGAGGTTTTTCGAGTCCTTAAAGACTTATGCCGCTTAGAGAGAGGAGCCGGTCTTATCCGGCCTAGGCGTGGATAGCGCCCCGAACTCGGTCTTCCGAATACTACGGGCTTCGCCGAAATTTAAAATTATAGAATTCTATGGCTAAGTGAGAGTGATAAAGCATTATAAGTCCGATGGCCTGGTTCGTTGTGCTGAGCGCCTCCCTAGATGGACCCAAGAATGGGAACAAGAGCGCTCAGGTTTATCCTGGACACCCCAGCACTCGTGGCATGGGGGTAGAAGCCGACGACTTGCATCTCTCAGATTTGATAAACAGCCGCACAGAAGGTAATATTTTAAATTAACAAAGCGTTGCTTAACGCATATGAACAAAGTTTTCAGCATACAGGATAACAGATGCGAGTCTACTCAAAAATTACATCTTTGGAGCATTCACCCGCTATAAGGCGGGCACCCTTCAGACGCCCTTATAATACATCTCGGGCGTGCGATACTCCTTGCCCGGCGGTGGCACGTCCGTCAAAAGCTTCTCCGCGTCCAGCTTGCCCCAGTGCACTTTAGCACGGACGAGGGCCCGACGGGCACCTTCAATACAGACGGAGCGCTTGATGACCTCAATCCACGGACATGCGTCCACCAGCCGCCGCACCAGACCGAAGTAGCTCCCAGGCATGGCTTCCCTAGGCCACAACCGAACTATGAGGCCCTTCATGGCCTGTTCGGGCACCTTGTGGAGCTCGACCAGGTGCTTCAGTTGGTCGCTCAGGGGCACCAGATGTTCGGCCTCAGCATACTAAGACCAGAACACCTTTTCCCTCGAGCTCCCCTCCTCGGCTCGGTAGAACGCGGTAGCATCAGACACACTACGGGGCAGATCGGCGAACGCTCCTGGAGAGCTCCGGATTCGGGTAAGTAATAGATAATTTACTTTTATATTCTTGCTTTGCATAAAGAATGCCTTACCCGCCGCTATCTTCTTCATCGCCTCGATCTCCTGGAGGGCCTTCTGGGCTTCGGCCTTAGCGTTCTTGGCACTCTCAAGAGCCAAGGCGAGCTCGGACTCTCGAGTCTTCGAGTCACGCTCCAAACTCTCATGTTTTTCCACGAGAGCCTAGAGCTCTGGTCGCACCTCCGCCACCCGCGCCTCCTGCTTCTCTCGCTCGGTGCGCTCCAAGACCGCACTATTTTCGGCCTTGGACACCGCTTCCTTCAGGGTCGCCACCTCGGCCGTGGCCCCTGCAACATTTACGTTGGTCCTGTCATTATTTGCAACCAAGTATTTCTATATACATTTACATGCGGTATTACATACCCTCCTTGTCCTCGAGCTGCTTCTTGGCACGGCCGAGCTCGTTCTCGGACCACTTGAGGCTCTCCTTCAATGCATTGACCTCCGCAGTCAGTGCGGCAGAGGTCAGCAGCGCAGCCTGCATTCCCATATTGACATATTTATGTTAGACTCCTGCGTATATCTTTTTAGATCCTTAGCTCGGCTTTTCTTTCCGAACACCAAACTGAGCATCAGGGGCTACTGTCTATGCGGTAACATTTTTATATGTTTTAAATACTTACCTCAAAGCCTGTTAGAAGGCTCGTACAAGCTTTGGTCAGCCCGCTCTTGGCGGACTGAACCTTTTGAATCACCGCACTCATAACAGTGCGGTGCTCCTCGTCGATGGAGGCGCCGTTAAGCGCCTCCAGCAAATCGTCCGGTGCCTCCGGTTGGACGGAGGCCGCCGGCATAGTAGGCGTGCCCTTCTTGCGAAGGTGATGCCTACCGGTCTCTGGAACCGTTGATGGTTCCGGAGCAGTGTCCGGCCCAGAGCCGGACTTGGATCCCTCCGGGGCTTTACCCCCTTTGGGCCTGGAGTCCGGGAGGTCGCCTTGAGGCACCTCTAGGACCACCTCCTCCTGGTTTAGTCCCTTTCGGGACTCCACCTCGGCATCGTCCGTAGGAAGAGGGGAGGAGGCCGTCGGAAGTGAGCCCCCACCAGCCTAATAAAACTCGCTTATCTCCCAAGCGCCATAGTTAATGGCGCGGTTGGGTTACCCACGCCCGTATTGATGAGAATCCCGAAATAAGGGGACATGATCTCTGCTTTGACAAGACGTGCCAAGGAAACCGCCTCGCTAAACGCGCTGAGGTGGAACAGTAAAACGACTCGAATAAAGGCTTGGCCGTGGCATGATGTCACGCTATGAAATGCGTCAGTAGATTGGATTTGTGCAGATATTATTCTCTCTATGGTGGTATGTGGAACTTATTTTTGCAGAGCCGGACCCTATCCTTGTGTTCAACATCTTCTATGAAGTATTCGGAGGAGGAACCCGCCTTGCAATGCCGAAGACAATTTGCGCGCCGGACTCGTCGTCATTGAAGCCTGGTTCAGGGGCTACTGAGGGAGTCCTGGATTAGGGGGTGTCCGGATGACCGGACTATGACCTTTGGCGAGACTCCCGAACTATGAAGATACAAGATTGAAGACTTCGTCTCGTGTCCGGATGGGACTTTCCTTGGCGTGGAAGGCAAGCTTGGCGATACGGATATGTAGATCTCCTCCCATTGTAACCGACTCAGTGTAACCCTAGCCCTCTCCGGTGTCTATATAAACCGGAGGGTTTTAGTCTGTAGGACGAACAATAATCATACCATAGGCTAGCTTCTAGAGTTTAGCCTCTCTGATCTCGTGGTAGATCAACTCTTGTACTACCCATATCATCAATATTAATCAAGCAGGAGTAGGATTTTACCTCCACCGAGAGGGCCCGAACCTGGGTAAAAACATCGTGTCCCTTGTCTCCTGTTACCATCCGCCTAGATGCATAGTTCGGGACCCCCTACCCGAGTTCCGCCGGTTTTGACACCGACAGCCACCGTCTCCCGACGGCGGGACAGATTGTCCCTATTTCGGAGCCCCATGAGAGGGTCGATTTCCTCCCCCATTTTATCAGTGGGCTTGGGTTTCCCCTTCACCCATTCGTTTGCGGCATGATGTATTACTACGGGATCGATTTTCATGACCTATCCCCCAATTCTTTCCTCAACATTTCGACATTTATCGTCGTGTGCGAGGCCTTCCTCCGTGTCTCGCCACACTTTGGACTATGGCTGAAGATCTTCAATGTGAAGCCCAAGGTGGTGAACGGCGAGCACGCCGAGTGAGGAGGCGCCATGGTGAGCAGAATGCCCAAGGTCACATGGTCGACGGGTAGTTTCAATGATTCCGTCAAGGAGTGGCAGCAGCAGTGGTTCTACATTACTGAGCCGCGCGACAAAAAATGGGCCGCTGCTCCTGAGTTTTGATCTAGAGCCCCTTTGCGGCTTACGTCCTGGCCCAAGAAGGGTGTGAACTGGTCGTTGTCCGACGAACTGTCGGTAATCCAGGCGCGCATCAAAGGTATGGAAGACAGGGCCATCAAGCTTGTTGATGTAGTCCAGGTGATGCTGGTCCGCCTTGTCCTTCCTTGTCAGCACAAAAGCTGTAATTTGTGGGAGTATGACCAGGCCGAGCACCAGGTCCCGCGGGAGCTTTTCGGCTCCTCGCACAAGGACATCTGGAAGGTGCTTTTTAAGTCCAGCAAACCATGGCCGGACTCCGCCGCGGACCGCAGGTACCAACTGTCCCATCCCGCAAGTCCGGTAAGTCATCATTATGTCTTGGCCATCCGCATGTTTTATTGGTATGTCCCAAGGGAGATGTTTTTTAACGTGCTTTTCCACGATTACCTCAGGGATGGACGAATAAGGCGGGGCGGATTCATTGTCCGGCCTTGCTGCCGAAAGAACCGGCAGGACCACTTCTGACGAAGATGCTGGTCCCAACGCCTTACGAGGCACCGAAGAAAGAGGCCAAGGAGATTAGGAGCGGCCTCCATTGTCGCGGTGCCTCGAACACAAAGTCCGAAGACTCCAGTGACCATCCCTCCTCCGAAGAGGACGAGGAGGAGGAAGAGGATGAGTCGCCTACCGGGGGGGGGGAAGAAAAGGATAGCCTCCTCATCCTTAGAGGCAGATTCGCCTAATAGGGGAAGAACACTCATCCCCGAGGCGTCCACCACGGCTACCGACAGCATCCCGGAGTGGGATCCCAGGGCTCAGCCCCTAGTAAACTCGTAAGTGCATGAAATCCAAACATGTCCATGCATCCGGAATTAGTAAAGTGTAATATTTTTATTTGCACCGTACATTTTATAGTCCGGCAAGATCTCCTGCCAAACAGTCCTCATCGGAGGATTCGTTGAGTTCCGATGCCTTGGAGAGCGAGAAGCCTCCAAGGGCCCCTTCTCCACAACCTGGTTGTGACACCGAGGTGTCGTCCCAAAAGGACCTGGACCAGGGGGGCATACCTCGAGGGTCGGACACGCGGGAGCGGCGGTTCCCATGGACGTCAGCGGCGGGGGCGATCTTGGATTCGGCCCACAGTCGGACAGAGTCCTGGAGACCCTTGAGGCTCCGGGATTAGGCAGGCGGCCCATCTTGACTGGAGGGGGCGATCCTGCTTCAGCTGCGACCTCTGTCCAACCAAAGGTGCCGGGCGGCTTATCGACAGCGTTGGAGAGCGCTTCCATCGTCGATGAACATCGCGCCCTTATGGGCACGGTGATAGAAAAGATTCAGGCCGCTGAGAGCGGACTGAATGAATCCTGCATTAGCCTTATAAAAGGCTTGAAGGTATGTTTTAGGAGGTTTTGGAGGACTGTCATAGTATAGATAGTATCCCCTAATACACTGTTCGGTGAGGACAGGAACCAGACAGGGGATCAAATTTCCGTCCGCAGGAGACTCAGCTAATGACATATATCTCTTTCTTTACGAATCAGGCATCTGCAGCAACTGCCTCCTCTCATACTGTGGAAGTGTCCGGACTTAAGCAGAGTCTGGAGCGGG
This sequence comes from Triticum aestivum, assembly GCF_018294505.1. Taxonomy (NCBI): domain Eukaryota; kingdom Viridiplantae; phylum Streptophyta; class Magnoliopsida; order Poales; family Poaceae; genus Triticum; species Triticum aestivum. The sequence goes on along the minus strand of NC_057795.1, from coordinate 628,977,749 downwards.
CCGAAGAGAAACTCGGCCGAGTGAAGAAGCAGCTGGAGGATAAACAAGGTATGTTGAAACTTTAGTAAGTTTTAGCACAAGTAAGTAGTTGTGTCTAATTAAAGCATTTGTATCGCGCACTCTAGGGGCAAATGCCGAAATTGAGGCGCTCAAGAAGGCTGTTGCCTTGGCCAAAAAGAAGGCAGCCACGGAGTAGGCTCTCCGCGAGAAGCACGAGGCCAGGGTCATTGAAGCTAAACGAGAGCTTCAGGAGGTCGTGAAGAAAAGTGATACTTTGGAGCTGAGTCTATCATTGAAAGAATCCGAACTCGTCCAAGCTCTCCAAGCCGCAAATGATGCTCGGGAGGAAGCCTAGGCTACTCTGAAGGATATTCAGGAGGCGCGGAAGATTGCGGCTGGTAAGGCTTTTTTCTTATTCAAAGCGATTTATATGCGATAGCAGGGAAGATTCAGGGTGACCCATTGAATCCTGATTTCTCCAGGGGCGTTTGCGGATCTGCCGCGCAGCATATCTGATGCTGCCCAATTCTACCGAGCTGAGGAGATGGAAACTACGGAGAAGCTCTTCTGGTCGCAATATTTGGCACCGAATTATCGGGTGCCGTTTGTCGACTAGCTGAAGCAGCTGATCGAACTGCACCAGGCAGCCGAACTAGCCATGAAGGATTTGGTTATCCGGCTATGGCCCACCGAGCCCATTCTGAGCAGTTTCTTTGGGCTCATGAAGCGAATTGTGAGTGCCTGCCCCCGGCTGGACGTCATTAAGCGGTCGGTCTGTATAGAAGGTGCACGAATGGCATTTGCCCGTGTGAAAGTGCATTGGGGGAAGCTGGATGCTGAGAAGCTGATGACCGAGGGGCCGCCGGAGGGGAAGGAGCACCGCAAGCCCGAATTATATTATGATGGTGTCCTAAAAGGGGCCCGCCTCGTGGCAGAGCAATGTGCAAAAGACATTGTTTTTCCCTAAAGGTAGTCATGCTATCCTTTGTAAGGCGGAACAAAGTCACTTTTATGTATTTGCCTGTTATGTGTAAATTTTATTCCCGCGCGGCCGTTTTATATGTTAGTCTTGAGAGTTGGCCAGTCATCGGCTTCTACCCCCATGTAAGAACTACGGGGGTGTTCGAGATACACCTGAACACTCTTTACCCCATTCTTGGGTCCATAAAGGAGGTGTTCAGCACAGCGAACCAGGCAATCGGACTATAGGGCTTTATTACTCTCACTTAGCCATAGGAATTCGAGTATGGGAGGCACAACCCCTGGTGTTCGGAAGACCACACGAGGGGCTTTAATAGCGCCTGCTCGGTAGACCGATCCTTCGCACTCTGCATTTTATTATGGCATTATGCGGAATAAATCCTTAAAGATTTTACAACCTCTCGAACAACTGACCAGCTCTCGCCTTATCATGACAGTCAGTTTTTGGCTTTCTCTACTGAGGTGTTCATCCGGAATAACTGGGACACAATCGCAACAGTTCTCCCAGCGCTACCTTAGCCGATATAGTGGAACGTAAGGTAACAAAACATGGGAGCCGGGCAAACCCAACTAATGACCCAAGACATGATTCGGAGCTGATGCATATAATGCCATAAGTTCGGGGTGCCGAACGACCGAGAAGGTGGTCGGACTTTATTGCCATAGTGCGGGCACAATGAAGCCCCTGGTGTTTTAAGGCATAACACGATGTTCGGATGCCGTTATGACAAAATGTCGGTGAGAAATGATAACAGATAAGCGTCAAATGACTCTACATGTTGTATTCAAGTAATACGGCTATGCGTATGAGTACGGTGCATGTTATAAAAGAGAGGCATGATGGCAGAACCTGTTGGCACCGGGCGGTAGGGAGCTGTGCACAGATCCGAAGTAGTATCCGAATTGCGGGGTGAAGATTCCCCCTTTGTGCATCCGAGCTGATTCCATGTCGCCGGTCCAGTTATGCGCAAAGGCAAACTTGCAAAAAATGCTAAAGGCGTGTGTGTGCCATGCAACGGCTGAGCCGTGGAATGTGCTCCACCCAGCTTATGTCGGAGGGTCTGTTTGAGCCTTGATTAGGCTGAGGTATCATGAAGCAGTTCGGACTCCTTTATCGGCGTCTGGGAGTTTGGCTGTTGAATCAACGTTCGATTGAAAAAGCCGCGGCTTGCTGCTTCTGTTGCTAAAGTGGCCGAATACTCTTCGCCGCCGAGGTGAAGCTCGGTCTTGCCCATAATCGTGGGCATTGTGTGATAATGCGTTGAGTCGCAGTTTATCCTGGCAGTGCTTTGAATAGCTACTGCCTTGAGGTGTAATGTCGAAGGTTGATTCTTCGGTATGGAGACTTTTTGGTGATCCGAAGACCATCTCCAGAGTGGCGGGGCCTAAATGACCTTCGCGCCTAATTATGACACTCTGAAATGAGTTTTTTAGTGGGTCTGATCCTCGAGTGATCAATCCCTATCCGGCGCACCGTGTCCTAGTGCAGCCATTTTGGACTGTTGTCACCGCCAATAGGGGAATACCTCTGGTTGATATTGGCCAGACAGTCTAGTCGATCGAAGATGACCGGGTGTATTTTTATATGACGGGGCAACTTGTTTTGTTGAGTTGTCGTCCCGAAGAGTGCATGTCCGCTCCTATGTGGGTGGTGCTTGTCGTGTTCACGGTTTTGGTTGGTGGAAGAAATTTCTTTTGCCCTGTGTTGTTTGATGATCTGGGCTTCTTGCTCTGAGACCCCCTCTTATCGTTTCCGGCGCTGACCTGCCAACCTGTTTAAAGACCCATCATTCTCTATTAGTATGATTGGCTGCCATTCCTGGGGTACCATGAATTTGACATGGGCGGTCGAGTATGCGGCTCAGGATGGTTGGGCCCGAATTATTATTTTGAGGAGTCTTCTCCCGCTAAACGGGCTGAGGGCTATGGGATCCTGTATTGACGGACGTGTCCTGGGCATTATCCTTCGTCTTGGGGCGCTTATATTTGTTGCGCCGAGTTTTGCAGACGCTGTTCCTAGCTGCTGGTGCGCCCGGGGCGCCTGTTATGTTGTTGTTTAGCATGTGTTGCTGGTCTTGTGAGTAGCCCCTAGCTGTAGTTTGTTGGCGGCGGGGTGTAGGCTGGCGTTTGGCTTTTAGTGCCTCCTCCTCAAATTGAGGTAGCAACCTGCACTTTGGGTAGCATTTTGTTCGGCGCTCGAGTCCGTGTTCCTCGGCTGCCCGGACCTCAGTCCGTCTGTCTTGTAGCTGCTTTTGCTTCTTCGGTCTTCTTGAAGTGGCTATGAGCCGGCGCTTGAAGCACTCCTGCTCCATGGGATCCTTAGGCACGCCGAATTCGTCATTGCCTAGGCTCACCTTGTCTTCGGAGAGCGGCATATAGTCGTCATCTTTTAAAAATCCGCCCGTCGCCTGTTTGCGTGGGCTAGCATGCCCGTGCTCCTGTTTGGCCTATTCAAAGGCAGGCTGATCAGGGTTGTATTCATCTTCGGCAGTATCCGGATTGTTTTCATCTCCTGTGCCGGTATTGTTGTGGCGGGGCTTAGAGCGGCGCCAATGATGCCCATGCTTTGATTTCCTCCCTCAGGGGTTATCTTCTATTGCCTCATCGCCATTGTTGTCTTTGGGGGTGTCTACCATATATATATATATATATATATATATATATCATATGAAAAGGTGGATGTCCAGCACCCTGTGGGCGGTGGTTCCTGTTCTTCTCCTAGATCGTCGCCTATACCGCCGATGTCTTCGGAGTCGAAGTTAAGCACGTCGGTCAAATCATCGACCATGGCTATTAAGTGGGTGGTGGGTGGCTAACGAATTTCTTCGTTGCTAGCTTCCCACTCGAGCCGGACATAGTTCGGCCAGGAATCTTCTGATAGAGAGAGAGAGACCTTCATGAATTTAGCACGTCTCTGAAGGGCGAGTGCTGAAAGATATCCGCGGCGGTGAACTCCATAACCAGAGCCCAATTAGATTCGATGGGCATGGATGCGCGCGGTCCGGAACCTACGGCCGGAGACAAGTTCGGGGGTCCGGAGATACAGATTCCCTTAGGGGAGGAGTCTGTGTTTGGCTCCAACACCGATGAGTGTGCGACCTCCGGGGCGGGGTCCATCCATCCGTCCTCGGAAGGCACAATTTGCTCAGGATTGAATTCCGGAGCCGCAACAGGTGAAATGTTCCGAATACTGTTCGACGGCAGATCTAAGTCATGCACGTCGTGATCGTTCGGCGCTCCTGACATGGGCCCGAATCCGTCGAAGATCAAGTCTCCACGGATGTCGGCGGTGTAGTTTAGGTTTCCAAACCTGACCTGATGGCCAGGGGCATAGCGAGTTGGCCCGCAGTGCGAAGCCGCCGAACATGAATATCTGTCCGGGGAGAAAAGTCTCACCCAGGACGACGTCGTTGAAGGTTGGGGGAGCCATTGAGCCTTACAGCGACGACATAGAGGAACTCTCAATGAAAGCACCAATGTCGGTGTCAAAACCGGCGGATCTCGGGTAGGGGGCCCCGAACTATGCGTCTAAGGCTAATGGTAACAGGAGACTGGGGACACGATGTTTACCCAGGTTCGGGCCCTCTCAATGAAGGTAATACCCTACTTCCTGCTTGATTGATCTTGATGATATGAGTATTATAAGAGTTGATCTACCACAGGATCGTAGAGGCTAACCCTAGGAGCTAGCCTACGATTATGATTTGTGTTGTCCTACGGACTAAAACCCTTCAGTTTATATAGACACCGGAGGGGGCTAGGGTTACACAGAGTCGGTTACAGAGAAGGAGATCTATAATCCGGATCGCCAAGCTTGCCTTCCATGCCAAGGAGAGTCCCATCCGGACATTGGACAGAGTCTTCAATCTTGTATCTTCATAGTCCAACAGTCCGACGAAAGTATATAGTCCGGCTGTTCGGATACCCCCTTATCCAGGACTCCCTCAGCGGCTTGTACCTTAGTGGAGCAGTTATATGCAGGCACCCATCGCATGATAGCTATGATTACTCACAGCAAAGAGCCACCTTCACTTCTCAAAGATGTACTGAACCAATTGTCTATCTTGCCGCAAAGGATTGCAGAAATTAAGCGGTCGTCCGCCAGAGCTGGCGCCACTACTGCCTTGAGCCGTGCGAAAGTGTGGCAAGTAGAGATAGACCCGGCAGAGCTGGCCACTGGCTGCCCGAGCTATAAATAGGACGGGTCTCCCTTTACCATAGAGAACTTTGCTGTATGCGTGAGGGAGGTGCGTCCATTAGCCAGCAAACGTGGCCAAAGAGACTAACCTTGCTCGATATCAGCCGACTTATACGGAAGACAACTCAAGAGTAAAAGCTCCGGCTTATGAAGCTATCGATCTTACCCCGGCAGCACGTAAGCATACCTTTGCCCCTGAAGTTGACCTGTCCGAAATCATAGATGATGAAGCCAAATTCCAAGCTTTAACGAACATCAACTGGAAAACAACTGATTTCCAGACAATAGATGGAGGCAAAGAACCAGCGCAGGCTAATCCAGAATCTTCTACTCAGCATGAGCATAATTGATCTGAAGGGCAACTCTCTAACCATGGCGCCATATTTTGTTGAAAAAACTTTGAACCACTTGGGCCTGATGATAGCCTTGTAATAGGCTAGTTAAAAAACAATGATCTGCCATGCCATTGTGCATGTTTTGTTGTTTGAATATGTTAAACTACCGTTCTGATGCTTGAAGATCCATAGGCTGTACTTCATTACATTTATCCATCAAACGGGTTATAACAATTATTGTTGTCTGACCTGCACACAAGTGAACAATATGTGCCCTGGCAGCTTACACCAAGGCGAGTCATAATATTGAAAATAGCATATTCTGGCGAAGTAAAGTATATAACCAGGGAGGGTCATCAAGCATTGCATTTTCACATAACAAGCAAAGCTATACCTGTGAACATAGTTCATACTACTAGCTTACACCACCATATGCAGTGAGGATAATTTCAATTGTAGAATCAAGGCATACTGGCGACTTAAAGTCCAAAGCCAGGCTGGGTTATCAGAACCTTTAAATATGTTCAAATATAGTGGCGACTTAACATCCAAAACCAGGGTGGGTTAGCAAAAACCCATAACTATGCTCAAACACGAGTCATAAAGATCAATGCTACATGGCATGAATTGTTTTTAAACCACATATCAATATGGAACAAAGGCATGAATTCAAAAAGCTATGCAGAAAAGAACAAAACAGAAAAACAAGGCTTTCATAGGCTGCCAAGCCTCAAAATCAAGTGTTGTTCATGGGCTGTACAACCACTGAGTTAATCCTTCAATCAAACCTGTAAGTCAGGCCTCACATGACCAACCGCCGTTTTAACTTTAGACAAGTTTGGGGTCTTTTATAAGATTGACTGTCATGAGTACGGCGGGTCATTCCAGGTTTACTTGGGCAGAGTGGCAGACAAACAAGGCAGGATAAACCGGAATTTTGGTGGTTTACACCTGGCATACCAGCCAATCAAAAGGGGTTAACAAAAGCTATGTTCATTGAACAGGGAGCCCCCAAAGTGACATATATTGAACCTTCAAGGCAGGATACCTATGTTTGAAGTGTGCATCGCCACAAGTTCTCTTTGGTAACCTTTAACTTGGGAAAAAAGCCCCAAGAATTTGTAACAAGGCGTACAAGCCGAATCAATAGGGTAGTCATAGATATGCTCAATGAGCAGGAAGCCCCCAAGTAATTTTTAACAAGGCGTGCAAGCCAGATCAAGAAGGTAGTCATAGCTATGCTCAGTGAGCAAGAAGCCCCCAAGTGATCTTATGAATTGATAATAAAGACCCATGTACTCAGAAATGAAATGGTAGAGGCCCTGAATTATCAGGGATGCCAGATTTATTATACTTGATCATAATATATACATGGATGAAAATATGTACAACACAACAGCCAATGGCTCAAGTGTAATAAGGCTGAAGATGAGCAATGTTCCAAGGCTGGCGGGTCTCCTCCTCCGATGTGCGTGAGTCCTTGTGGTCTCGAACATCAATGAGGTAGTATGATTCGTTGTTCAAGTTTTTGCTGACCACAAAGGGTCCTTCCCAAGGTGGGGATAATTTGTGCATATCTGTCTGATCCTGGATGAGCCAGAGCACCAAGTCACCTTCTTGAAAGTTCCGTGTCTTAACCCGGCGGCTATGATAATGGTGCAGATCTTGTTGGCATATTGCCAAATGAGACGCTCCAAGGTCGCGCTCTTCATCCAATAAGTCAAGAGCATCCTGACGTGCCTTTTCATTGTCAGCTTCAACATAAGCCATCACACGGGGCGAGTCATGACGGATGTCACTAGGGAGAACTGATACGTCTCCAACGTATCTATAATTTATGAAGCATTCATGCTATATTATTATCTGTTTTGAATGATTATGGGCTTTATTATACACTTTTATATTACTTTTGGGACTAATCTATTAACCGGAGGCCCAACCCATATTGCTGTTTTATTGCCTGTTTCAGTATTTCGAGGAAAAGGAATATCAAACAGAGTCCAAACGGAATGGAACCTTTGGCAGCGTTATTTTTGGGAAGAATATCACCTAGAAGACTTGGAGTTCACGTCAGAAGAGCCTCAAGGAGGCCACGAGATAGGCGGGCCCCCCTACTGGGCGCACCCCCTGTCTCGTGGGCCCCTCGAGCACCTCCCAACCGGCTTCTTTCACCTATATAAGCCTACGTACCCTAAAACCATCGAATATCAATATAGATCGGGAGTTCCGCCGCCGCAAGCCTCTGTAGCCATCAAAAACCTCTCGGGAGCCCTTCCCGGCACCCTGCCGGAGGGGAGATCCTTCACCGGTGGCCATCTTCATCATCACGACGCTCTCCATGACGAGGAGGGAGTAGTTCACCCTTGGGGCTGAGGGTATGTACCAGTAGCTATGTGTTTGATCTCTCTCTCTCTCTCTCGTGTTCTCTCTCGTGTTCCCTCTATGGCACGATCTTGATGTATCCCGAGCTTTGCTATTGTAGTTGGATCTTATGATGTTTCTCCCCCTTTACTCTCTTGTGATGAATTGAGTTTCCCCTTTGAAGTTATCTTATCAGATTGAGTCTTTTATGAGAACACTTGATGTATGTCTTGCCGTGCTTATCTGTGGTGACAATGGGATGTCATGTGCCTCTTCATGTATGTTTTGGTGACCAACTTGCGAGTTCCGCCCATGAACCTATGCATAGGGGTTGGCACATGTTCTTGACTCTCTGGTAGAAACTTTGGGTCACTCTTTGAAGTACTTTGTGTTGGTTGAATAGATGAAACTGAGATTGTGTGATGCACATCGTATAATCATGCCCACGGATACTTGAGGTGACAATGGAGTATCTAGGTGACATTAGGGTTTTGGTTGATCTGTGTCTTAAGGTGTTATTCTAGTACGAACTCTTGAATAGATTGATCCAAAAGAATAACTTTGAGGTGGTTTCGTACCCTACCATAATCTCTTTGTTCGTTCTCCGCTATTAGTGTCTTTGGAGTGACTCTTTGTTGCATGTTGAGGGCTTGTTATATGATCTATCTATGTTATTATTGTTGAGAGAACTTGCACTAGTGAAAGTATGAATCCTAGGCCTTGTTTCCTATCATTGCAATACCGTTTACGCTCACTTTTATCCTTAGTTACCTTGCTGTTTTTATTATTTCAGATTACAAAAACCTATATCTACTATCTATTTTGCACTTGTATCTTCATCTCTTCGCCGAACTAGTGCACCTACACAATTTACCATTGTATTGGGTGTGTTGGGGACACAAGAGACTCTTTGTTATTTGGTTGCAGGGTTGCTTGAGAGAGACCATCTTCATCCTACGCCTCCCACGGATTGATTAACCTTGGGTCATCCACTTGAGGGAAATTTGCTACTGTCCTACAAACCTGTGCACTTGCAGGCCCAACAATGTCTACAAGAAGAAGGTTGTGTAGTAGACATCAAGCTCTTTTCTGGCACCGTTGCCGGGGAGGTTAGCTCTTGAAGGTATATCTTTAGATCTTGCAATTGAATCTTTTTGTTTCTTGTTTTATCACTAGTTTAGTTTATAAAAGAAAACTACAAAAAAAATGGAGTTGAGTTTGTCTCATACGCTTCGTCTTTTTAATATCTTTCATGAGTTTGATGGAAAGGAAAATTGTGCTCAAGTGCTAGAAGAAGAATGCATTAGAATGTTTGGTACTATATCTTTGAATGATGAGCATGATTGCAATGTTCTTAGTATGAATTCCTTGAATATCCATGATGCTAATGATATGCAAAGCTACAAGCTTGTGGAAGCTATGTTTGATGAATATGATATTTTTTGTCCCCCAAGTTTTGATGAGAATATTTGTTGTGATGAAAGCATGCCTCCTATTTATGATGATTATATTGATGAAAGTGGGTTTGGAAGAGTGTCAACTTTTGGAAGAAGTGATCCCACTATTTTGGAGGATGTTGAATCTTATTGTGATGAACATGAACCTGGATTTGGAAGAGTGTCAACTTTATTTAGTGATGATTCCACTATTTCGGAAGAGGTTCCAATTGATTATGAGAAAAAAGTTTCTACCTATGATTATTATTGTGATGACTTGTATGCTATTAAGAATAATGATAAACATGAAACTTGTCATCATGATTTTAGTTTTCAATTGGATTATGCCTCACATGATAATTATTTTGTTGAGTTTGCTCCCACTACTATTCATGAGAAGAAATTTTCTTATGTGGAGAGTAGTAAATTTTCTATGCTTGTAGATCATGAAAAGAATGTTTTAGGTGCTGGTTATATTGTTGAATTCATTCATGATGCTACTGAAAACTATTATGAGAGAGGAACATATGCTTGTAGGAGTTGCAATAATGTCAAGTTTCCTCTCTATGTGTTGAAAATCTTGAAGTTAAGCTTGTTTTACTTTCCCATGCTAGTTAATTATTGTTCCCATAAGTTGTTTGCTCACAAAATCCCTATGCATAGGAAGTGGGTTAGACTTAAATGTGCTAGTCATATGCTTCATGATGCTCTCTTTATGTTTCAATTCTTATCTTTTATGTGAGCATCATTGTCATCATCATGCCTAGCTAGAAAGGCATTAAAGAAAAGCGCTTGTTGGGAGACAACCCAACATTTACCCTTACTGTTTTTGTGTGTCCACATGATTATTCTACTGTAGTAATCATGTTTCATAGTTTTTGTTTCAATAAAGTGCCAAGTAGAACCTTTGGGAAGACTTGGGTGAAATCTATATGATCTTGCTGTAGAAAACAGAAACTTTTGCGCTCACGAGATTAGCTGCCATTTTTACTGGAGAGTGATTTTAGGTTTATTCTTTTTTCAGATGATTAATAGGCAAATTCCTCAGGTCCACCAATTTATTTCATAATTTTTGGGGTTCCAGAAGTATACGTTTGATACAGATTACTATAGACTGTTCTGTTTTTGACAGATTCTGTTTTCATTGTGTTGTTTGCTTATTTTGATGCATCTATGGATAGTATTAAGTGGTATGAACCATAGAGAAGTTAGAATACAGTAGATATTACACCAATATGAATTTAGAATGAGTTCATTACAGTAGCTAAGTGGTGGTTTTATTTTCTTATACTAACGGAGCTTACGAGTTTTGTTTTGAGTTTTGTGTGGTTGAAGTTCTCAAGTTTTGGGTAAAGATTCGATGGACTATGGAATAAGGAGTGGAAAGAGCCTAAGCTTGGGGATGACCAAGGCACCCCAAGGTAATATTCAAGGACAACAAAGAGCCTAAGCTTGGCGATGCCCCGGAAGGCATCCCCTCTTTCATCTTCGTTCATCGGTAACTTTACTTGGAGCTATATTTTTATTCGCCACATGATATGTGTTTTGCTTGGAGCATCATTTTTATTTTGTTAGTATTTGCTTGATGTTATTTAGATTAATGTTTTTGCATCTTTATTTTGAATAAAGAAGTCAAGGATAGCCTTTACTATGCTTATTTTGCTAGTATACATGTTGCTGTTCGAAAACAGAAAGTTTACCGCTGTTGCAAAAATTCCCTAGAAAATTCAGAGAATGGTATAAATGTTGAATATTTTTGCATATTAAGATCCGATAAATGTATTACAGTGGGAATTTTAGTTCATAATTTTTGGAGTCAGGGAAGTATTGTTACTCTTGCATTCTTTACAGACTGTACTGTTTTGGCAGATTGCTGTTATGTTTGCATTGTTTGCATATGCTTGCTTGTTTAATGATTCTATTTGAGGATAGGAGTATTAAATATGCAGAGGCATTTAGTATGCATTGTTGAATACTAATTTAAGTGATGTGTTACAGTAGAAGATGATATGGTTTTGCATTGGTTTATACTAACCTATCTCACGAGTTCTTGTTGAGTTTGTTGTGAATGAAGCTTTTGATAAAAAGAGAAACCGTGACATGAAAGGAATTAAGGAGACACAAAAGCTCAAGCTTGGGGATGCCCAAGGCACCCAAGATAATATTTCAAGAAGTCTCAAGCATCTAAGCTTGGGGATGCCCCGGTAGGCATCCCACTTTTCTTCTTCAACAACTATCGGTTAGTATCGGTTGAACCTAAGTTTTTGCTTCTTCACATGAGTTGTGCTATCCTTGCAATGTCATTTTATTTTGTTTTTCTTGCTGCTTGAATAAAATTCCAAGATCTGAAATTCTTAAATGAGAGAGAGTCTTCACATAGTTGCACAATTATTTAGCTACTCATTGATCTTCACTTATATCTTTTTCGAGTAGTTTGTCATTTACTTGTGTGCTTCACTTATATCCTATGAGTAAATGGTTGAATGAGTTGATTGTCATAAATCTGAAATTATATATGTCTCTTTTGCTTATCCCTTGGGGAGTAATGACTTCACATCTAAGAAGTAGAGGTTGTAAATTTATTGACAGTTAGCAAGCATTGTATTGGTCATTTGAACAATTCATGAAATAATATTGAAGGAAGAGAGATTTCACATATTATATTATCCTAGACATCTTTTATAATTGTGAGCACTCATTAAGTATGACATGCTAAAGAGTTGATGTTGTACAAGGAAGACAAGGTAATGGGTTATGTTTTCTCGCATCTCAGTTAAAGTATATTGTCATGGATCATTCAAACATGTTGAGCTTGCCTTCCCCCCTCATGCTAGCCAAAAATTCCTAGCACCAAGTAGAGATACTACTTGTGCTTCCAAATATCCTTGAACCCAGTTTTTGCCATGAGAGTCCACCATACCTACCTATGGATTGAGTAAGATCCTTCAAGTAAGTTTTCATTGGTGCAAGCAATAAAAATTACTCTCTAAATATGCATGACTTATTAGTGTGGAGAAAATAAGCTTTGTACGAACTTGTTGTGGAAGCAATAAAAGCGACGGACTGCATAATAAAGGTCCATATACAAGGGGCAATATAAAGTGATGTTCTTTTGCATTAAGATTTTGTGTATCCAACCCTAAAAGCGCATGACAACCTCTGCTTCCCTCTGCGAAGGGCCTATCTTTTACTTTATGTCTTTTACTTTATGCAAGAGTCAAGGTGATCTTCACCTTTCCCTTTTTTATTTTATCCTTTGGCAAGCACTTTGTGGTGGGGTGATCCTGATATATATATCCAAATTGGATGTACGTTAGGATGAACTATTATTGTTGACATCACCCAAAGGTGAATACGTTTGGAGGCAACATTATAAGCCCCAATCTTTCTCTGTGTCTGATTAAAACTTCATAACCACAAGTATTGCGTGAGTGTTAGCAATTGTAGAAGACTATATGATAGTTGAGTATGTGAAGTTTGCTAAACCAAAGCTCTGACATAGACTCTTCCTGAAAGTAAGATGAATTGCAATTGTTCGATGACTAAGAATGAAGTTTGCTAGTTTTGAAGAAAGTTTATGGTCTATGCTTTGACATGTGAATTGCTTGTTACTTTATCATGAAAAGTTTGATGAGATGAACTATTGTTATGACATATAATGATGCTAGTAAAGGTGACTGAAATTATCATTGATCAAACTTGTGCACCTTCTAGCATTCACACTTCATAAATTCTTTCTTTTATCATTTACCTACTCAAGGACGAGTAGGAATTAAGCTTGGGGATGCTGATACGTCTCCAACGTATCTATAATTTATGAAGCATTCATGCTATATTATTATCTGTTTTGAATGATTATGGGCTTTATTGTACACTTTTATATTACTTTTGGGACTAACCTATTAACCGGAGGCCCAACCCATATTGCTGTTTTATTGCCTGTTTCAGTATTTCAAAGAAAAGGAATATCAAATGGAGTCCAAACGGAATGAAACCTTCGACAGCGTTATTTTTGGGAAGAATATCACCCAGGAGACTTGGATTTCACGTCAGAAGAGCCTTGAGGAGGCCACGAGAAAGGAGGGCGTGCCCCCTGTCTCGTGGGCCCCTCGAGCACCTCCCGACCGACTTCTTTTGCCTATATAAGCCTATGTACTCTAAAACCATCAAATATCAAGATAGATCGGGATTTCTGCCGCCGCAAGCCTCTGTAGCCATCAAAACCCTCCCGGGAGCCCTTCCCGGCATCCTGCTGGAGGGGGGATCCTTCACCGGTGGCCATCTTCATCATCTCGGTGCTCTCCATGACGAGGAGGGAGTAGTTCACCTTGGGGCTGAGGGTATGTACCAGTAGCTATGTGTTTGATCTCTCTCTCTCTCTCATGTTCCCTCTATGGCACGATCTTGATGTATCCCGAGCTTTGCTATTGTAGTTGGACCTTATGATGTTTCTCCCCCTTTACTCTCTTGTGATGAATTGAGTTTCCCCTTTGAAGTTATCTTATCGGATTGAGTCTTTTATGACAACACTTGATGTATGTCTTGATGTGCTTATCGGTGGTGACAATGGGATATCATATGCCTCTTCATGTATGTTTTGGTGACCAACTTGCGGGTTCCGCCCATGAACCTATGCATAGGGGTTGGCACATGTTCTTGACTCTCCGGTAGAAACTTTGGGTCACTCTTTGAAGTACTTTGTGTTGGTTGAATAGATGAATCTGAGATTGTGTGATGCATATCATATAATCATGCCCATGGATACTTGAGGTGACAATGGAGTATCTAGGTGACATTAGGGTTTTGGTTGATTTGTGTCTTAAGGTGTTATTCTAGTACGAACTCTTGAATAGATTGATCCGAAAGAATAACTTTGAGGTGGTTTCATACCCTACCATAATCTCTTCGTTCGTTCTCCACTATTAGTGTCTTTGGAGTGACTCTTTGTTGCATGTTGAGGGCTTGTTATATGATCTATCTATGTTATTATTGTTGAGAGAACTTGCACTAGTGAAAGTATGAACCCTAGGCCTTGTTTCCTATCATTGCAATACCGTTTACGCTCACTTTTATCCTTAGTTACCTTGCTGTTTTTATTATTTCAGATTACAAAAACATATATCTACTATCTATTTTGCACTTGTATCTTCATCTCTTCGCCGAACTAGTGCACCTACACAATTTACCATTGTATTGGGTGTGTTGGGGACACAAGAGACTCTTTGTTATTTGGTTGTAGGGTTGCTTGAGAGAGACCATCTTCATCCTACGCCTCCCATAGATTGATTAACCTTGGGTCATCCACTTGAGGAAAATTTGCTACTGTCCTACAAACCTGTGCACTTGTAGGCCCAACAACGTCTACAAGAAGAAGGTTGTGTAGTAGACATCAAGAACCACCTCTGCTCCGTAAACCATGAAGAAAGGCGTATAACCCGTGGATATGTTGGGGGTAGTATTGATACTCCAAAGCACCGAGGGTAACTCCTCAACCCCAAAACCCGGCGTCCTCTGCAAAGGGACCATAAGTCAGGGTTTTATACCTTTCAAGATTTCTTGATTGGACCTTTCAGCTTGACCATTAGACTGGGGGTGAGGCACTAACGAGACATTAAGACGAATATGCTCTTGTTGACAAAATTCTGTCATAGTGCCCGTAGACAGGTTAGTGCCATTATCAGTTATGATGCTATGAGAATAACCAAAGCGGAAAATTACCTTTTTGATGAATTGAACCACCGTTGCCGCGTCAAATTTGCTGACCGGCTCTGCTTCAACTCACTTTGTGAACTTGTCAACCGCCACCAAAAGGTGGGTCTTTTTATCCTTGGATCTTTTGAAAGGTCCAACTATATCCAACCCCCAGACTACAGCCAAGTAATTGGAATCATCCACAATTCTTGAGCCGGCACATGAGCATGTTTTGAAATTTTTTGACAGCCATCACACTTGCTAACCAGATCTTCTACATCATCATGAGCCGTCAGCCAATAAAATCCATGACGAAAAGCCTTAGCAACGAGAGATTTAGAGCTGGCATGATGGCCGCAATCTCCTTCATGAATCTCCCTTAGAATTTCACGGCCCTCCTCAGGAGAGATGCATCGTTGAAACACCCCTGTAATGCACATCGGTGTAACTCGCCATTGACAATGGTCATTGAGGGAGTCCTGGATAAGGGGGTATCCGGACAGCCGGACTGTATGCTTTGGCCGGACTGTTGGACTATGAAGATACAAGATTGAAGACTTCGTCCTGTGTCCAGACGGGACTCTCCTTTGCGTGGAAGGCAAGCTTGGCGATTCAGATAATAGATCTCGTTCTCTGTAACCGACTCTGTGTAACCCTAGCCCCCCTCTGGTGTCTATATAAATCGGAGGGTTTAGTCTGTAGGACAACAACAATCATAATCATAGGCTAGCTTCTTGGGTTTAGCCTCTACGATCTTGTGGTAGATCAACTCTTGTAATACTCATATCATCAAGATCAATCAAGTAGGAAGTAGGGTATTACCTCCATCGAGAGGGCCCGAACTTGGGTAAACATCGTGTCCCCATTCTCCTATTACCATCAGCCTTAGACACACAGTTCGGGAGCCCCTACCCGAGATCTGCCAGTTTTGACACTGACATTGGTGCTTTCATTGAGAGTTCCTCTGTGTCATAGCTATAAGGCTTGATGGCTCCTTCAATATTCAACAACGCAGTCCAGGGTGAGACTTTTCTCCCCGAACAGATCTTCGTGTTCGGCAGCTTCGCACTGCGGGCCAATTCGCTTGGCCATTTGGAGCAGATCGACAGCTACGCCCCTGGCCATCAGGTGAGGTTCGGAAACTTGAACTACACGGACGATATCCGCGGAGACTTAATCTTCGACAGATTCGGGCCTACAGCAGGAGCGCCAAATAGTCACGACGAGCACGACTTAAATCTGTTGTCGGACAGTATTCGAGATATCGCCTCTGCAGCTGCTCCGGACCTAAATCCGGGGCAGACAGCGTCGTCCGAGGACGGGTGGATGGACCCCGCCATGGAAGCCGCATACTCTTCGGTGGTAGAGCTGAACACAGATTCCGTCATTAAGGGAATCAGCGTCACCGGACCGCCGGACTTGTGTCCGGACATGGGTTCCGAACCACGCGCGCCCGGGCCCATCGAGTCCGAATGGGCTCCAGTAATGGAGTTCACCGCCGCGGATATCTTTCAGCACTCCCCCTTTGGCGATGTGCTAAAATCGTTAAGGTCTCTCTCTTTGTCAGGAGACTCCTGGCCGAACTATGTCCGGCTCGAGTGGGAAGCAGGCGACGAAGAAATTCATTACCCACCCACCACCCACTTCATAGCCACGGTTGATTATTTGACCGACGTGCTTGACTTTGACTCCGAGGACATCAACGGTATAGACGATGATGCAGGAGAAGAACAGGAACCACCGCCCACAGGGCGCTGGACCGCCACCTCTTCATATGATATATATATATATATATGGTGGACACCCCAAAGAAAACAATGGCGATGAGGCAACAGAAGATAACCCATCAGGGAATAAATCAAAGCATGGGTGTCATCGGCGCCGCTCCAAGCCCCGCCACAGCAATACCGGCACAGGTGAAGAAAACAATCCAGATGGTGCCGAAGAAGAATACAACCCTGCTCAGCCTACCTTCGAGAAGGCCGAACAGGAACACGGGCAGGTCAGCCCAGATGAACAGGCGACGGACGGATATTTGGAGGACGACAACTATATGCCTCCCTCCGAAGACGAGGTGAGCCTCGGCGACGATGAATTCGGCATACCGGAGGATCCCATAGAGTAGGAGCACTTCAAGCGCCGGCTTATAGCCACTGCAAGAAGCCTGAAAAAGAAGCAGCAGCAGCTCCAAGCTGATAAAGATCTGCTCAGAGACAAATGGACCGAAGTCCTGGCGGCCGAGGAATATGGACTCGAACGCCCAACCAAAGGTTACCCAAAGCAAAAGTTGCTACCTCAACTAGAGGAAGAGGCCGTAGAGCCTACACTACTAGCACAAGATGAGGCTGACCGACCACCTCGTGGCCAGGATAAAACGATATATCAGACCGAATACCAGCCCGCACCCCCACGTCGGTTCACTATGGCCCGGGGCAATACGCAGGACCTGTGAGATACATTAGAAAACAACACAGGACAACCAAGATCGATCTACGGATCACGGGGGCACACCACAGCACATGACGATGATCGTCATGCCGGATACACTAATAATAAGTCCGGCCAGGCCGAACACAACCGACCAGACTTAGTCGGACTACGTCGCGACATAGCCCGGCACAGAGGCGCCGCACACCCCCTTTGCTTCACTGATGAAGTAATGGACCATGAATTCCTAGAAGGGTTTAAACCTGTAAACATCGAGTCATATGATGGCACAACAGACCCCGCGGTGTGGATCGAAGATTTTCTTCTCCACATTCACATGGCCCGCGGTGATGACCTACACACCATCAAGTACCTTCCCCTTAAACTCAAAGGACCAGCCAGACATTGGCTGAATAGCCTACCGGCGAACTCCATCGGCAGCTGGGAAAATCTTGAGGAGGCATTCCTTGACAACTTCCAAGGCACTTACGTGCAACCACCGGATGCTGATGACTTAAGTCACATTACCCATTAGCCCGGAGAGTCAGCCAGGAAATTATGGACTCAGTTCCTAACTAAAAAGAACCAAATTGTCGACTGTCCGGATGCCGAGGCCCTGGCGGCCATTAAGCATAATATCCATGACGAGTGGCTCGCCTGACACCTTGGCCAAGAAAAACTGAAGTCCATGGCGGCCCTCATGACACTCATGACCCGCTTTTGCGCGAGCGAGGACAGCTGGCTGGCTCGCAGTAGCACCACGCCAAGAAACTCCGGCACTTCAGATGTCCGCGACAGTAATGGAAAGCCACGATGCAATAGACATAAGCGTCAGAACAATGGGGACAACACCAAAGATACGACATTCAACACCGGATTCAGCAACTCAAAATCCGGTCAGCAGAAAAGGCTGTTCAAAAGAAACAATCCGGGATTGTCCAGTCTAGACCGCATACTCGATCGCTTGTGCCAGATTCAGGGCACCCCCAAAAAACCAGCAAATCACACTAACAGAGATTGCTGGGTGTTCAAACAGGCCGGCCAGTTGAATGCCGAAAACAAGGACAAGGGGCTGCACAACGACGATGACGAGGAGCCCCGGCATCCGAACACTGGGGGACAGAAGAAATTCCCCCCAAGGTGAAAACGGTAAACATGATCTATGCCACCCACATTCCCAAGCAGGAACGAAAGCGTGCACCGAGGGACGTCTATGCGATGGAGCCAGTCTCCCCAAAGTTCAACCCATGGTCATCCTGTCCGACCACCTTCGATCGTAGGGACCATCCTACCAGCATCCGTCACGGCGGCTCAGCCGCATTGGTCCTTGATCCAATCATCGACGGATTCCACCTCACGCGAGTCCTTATGGACGGTGGCAGCGGCCTGAACCTGCTTTATCAGGACACAGTGCGCAAAATGGGCATCGATCCCTCACGGATCAAACCCACCAAAACCACCTTCAAAGGTGTAATTCCAGGAGTAGAGGCCCGGTGCACGGGCTCAATAACACTGGAAGTGGTCTTCGGATCTCCAGATAACTTCTGAAGCGAGGAGTTAATCTTCGATATCGTCCCTTTTCGTAGTGGCTATCATGCACTACTTGGACGAACCGCGTTCGCTCGATTCAATGCGGTACCCCACTATGCATACCTTAAGCTCAAGATCCCAGGACCTCGCGGGGTTATAACAGTCAATGGAAACACAGACCGCTCCCTCCGTATGGAAGAGCACACTACGGCCCTCATGGCAGAAGTACAAAGTAGCCTTCTTCGGCAGATAGCCAATTTGGCAACGACAACCCGAACACCGTCAAGCGAGTCCGGAGCACCCCGCAACAGGATCGTCAGGTGCGCCAAGAGCTCGACTAGGAATCCGACCTCCGCCCAAGCCCCATTCAGGCGGCGTTTGTGCCATGCGTGCATAACTCGCACTCAAAATACCATGGGCATAGGTGGAGGCGAGCCGACGATGCGGCCTATAGTGCGGTTCAGTCGCCACGCTGCTCGTACACCCTTCTTTTTTCTTTCTTTCTTTCTTTCAGGACCCTACTTTCAGGCAGCCCCTTCAGAGAGCCGGACTATCGGACTCATCACAAGAGGGAACACCAAGGAGGCAAGAGGCTTTGCACACAAGGGAATACCCAGGTGGTCTCTGTTAATGATTGTTATACCTGTTTTACATACCCGCACGCAGCCTGCCCTTGGATAGGACATGTCAAATAGTCCTGTTTATTTCCGCTTCACGCATTAATTGTACACATACGTCTTGACGTATTATCCAAATAACAATGGGAAATAGTATACAGCGTCAGCTTATTATTACTATCTTCATATTTTCCCTTAAATGTTTATTTAATATTGCACTCGTATACTTTGGTACGTTCAGTTTGCCAGGGGCTTCTTATTGTGCCCCATAATACGGCAAGATAAGTCCAAACACTTTCGACAGTGCGGCACCCCGAACTTATAGCATTATATGCATCAGCTCCAAATCATGTCTTGGGTCAATAGTTGGGTTAGCTCGGCTCCCTTGTTTTGGTACCTTACGTTCCATTATATCGGCTAAAGTAGCGCAGGGGGAACTACTGCGATTGTGTGCCGGTTCTTCCAGACAAGCACCTCAATAGAGAAAGCCGAAAACTGACTGTCATGATGCGGCGAGAGCTGGTCGCTGTTCGAAAGGTACTAAATCCTTAAACGTTTTTTTCCGCTTCAGGCAAGGAATCAGCCTCGTCCGATTTAGGCGTGTATAGTGCCCCGGTTCGGCCTTCCGAATACTAGGGGCTTCACCGCAATTTAAAATTATAGACTTCTTTGGCCAAGTGAAAGTTATAAAGCCACATAATCTGATTGCCTGGTTCGCTGTGCTAAACACCTCCTTAAAGGACTAAAAATTTGGATAAAGAGTGTTTGGGTTTCCCACGAACACCCCAGTACTAGTTACACGGGGGCGGAAGCCGACGACTGGCCTACTTCCAGAATTTTATAAACGGCCGCACAGAAGGTAATATTTTAAATCAACAAAGCATTATATAGCGCAAACAGCCTCGTTTTCATATTACAAAGATGACATGAGTACATTCACTCAAAGATTATGTTCTTGGCACATTCATCGGCCACAAGGCGAGCACCTTTCATAACGCCATCATAATATTTTTCGGGGTAGCGATGCTCCTTACCCTCCGGGGGTCCATCCTTCACGAGCTTCTCAGCATCCAGTTTGGCCCAATGCATCTTCGCGCGGCAAAGGCCCGGCGGGCACCCTCAATACAGATGGACTGCTTGATAACTTCAAACCGTGGACAGGCATGCACCATCCGCTTTATCAGGCCAAAATAGCTATCGGGCAGGGGCTTGCCAAGCCACATCCGGACTATGAGGTCCTTCATGGCCAGTTCGGCCGCTTTGTGGAGTTCGACCAACTGCTTTAGTTGGTCACTCAAGGGCATCGGGTGCTCGGCCCCAGCGTATTGGGACCAGAACAACTTCTTCGTTGAGCTCCCTTCTATGGCACGATAGAACTCCGTGGCATCCGATATGCTGCATGGCAGATCTGCGAATACCCCTGGAGAGCTCCGAATTCGGTTAAGTAAAAGAAATGTCTCCTTCACATGATTGCTCTGCATAATGAATGCCTTACCCTCCGCTATCTTCTTGGTCGCCTGGACTTCCTGGAGGGCCTTTTGGGCTTCGGCCTTGGCGTCTTTCACGCTCTCGAGGGCTTTGGCAAGCTCGGACACTTGCGTCTTGAACTCATGCTCCAAGGACTCGAACTTCTTGCCGAACTCCTGGAGCTCTTGTTGTACCTCTCCCACCCGGGCATCTTTCTTTTCACGCTCGGTGCACTCCATGGCCGCCTTGGCTTCGGCCTCGGACAACGCCTTCTTCAGGGCCGCCACTTCGGTCGTGGCCCCTATTAAAAATCGTGATGCTTTTTGTTAGCATCACCAATTTTTCTCCTCTATATGACACACGGACGGGGTATCACTTACCTTTGTTCTCCTCGAGCTGCATCTTCACGAGGCCGAGATCTTCTTCGGCCTGCCCCAGGTCCCGCCCGAGTCCGGCGACCTCAGCTATGTGTGCAGCGGCGGTCAGCAGCAATGCCTGTTTGTTAACATAAACAAGTACTACCAGATTCCTGTGGTTTTTAGTTGACCCTCCGTTTGGCTTTTCTTTCCGAACACCAAACATAGTATCAGGGGCTACTGTCTATTGGGTGATATTTTCTCACACTTTTTCATTACTTACCTCAAAGCCTGTTAGTAGGCTAGTGCAGGCTTCGGTCAATCCGCTCTTGGCGAACCAAACCTTCTCAGTTATTGTACGCATAAGAGTACAGTGCTCATCGTCAAAGGAAGCGCCTCGAAGCACTTCTAACAAATTATCTGATGCCTCCGGCTGGGCGGAGGTCATCGGCATGACCGGCTCGCCCTCCTTCGCGAGGGGCTGCCTGCTGGGAGCCAAATTTGTTGTGGCTCCCGTCAGCATAATTCATGGGGGTCTTACCCCCCATGTGCCCGGCATCTGGGATTTTGCCTTGGGGCGTCTCCAGAACCGTCGCCCCTGCTCTGCTATCCTTTGGTACAACACCTCGGTGTCATCCGCATGTCGTGGGGAGGTGGCCGTCGGGAGTGAATTCATCTCCGACTCGCTCAGAGACACTTCCGAAGAGGATACCCCGAGATTGGACCCAGCCGGACTGCACATACATGTTCGGCGTTATTACAAACTATGAAGTTAAAGTCGCACAAAAATTATTACAGAGTGTGGATACTTACGACTTCGCCTGGGGCTTGCCCCTAGGCAACCACTCTTCCTCGCTATAGGCGGCCACGGTGGAGTGATCCGGAAGGGACGCCTTCCCCTTCTTCGGCGTCCTAGCCTCCCCCTGTGAGGCGACCTTCCTTTTATTCTCCTCCCCAGTGTGGGGAGGGGGAATTTCTTTGTGTTTCCCCCCGTCTCAGTGGGAGGAATCTGCCTCGTCATCCTCGGATGACGAGTCAATAACGGCCCTGCGCTAGAGACCTTTTCTGGTCCACATGCTGCCTTCTTGGATCCTTTGGCCCCCTCGGTTGGGGCGGCCTTCCTCTTTCTCTCCTCCCCTTCGTGGGAGAAGTGCGCCTCGTCGTCTTCTAGCGAGGCGTCTGGTGCGACCTCGCGCCGGAGACCTTTCCTGGTCCCCGTGGCCTTCTTTTCGGCCTTTTTCTCCAGCACCTTGTAAGGCGCCGGAACCAGCATCTCCATCAAGAGTGCGGTTGCTGGATTTTCGGGTAGCGGAGCCAGACAGTCGATCTGCTCCGCCGTCTCCATGTAATCCTGTTTTGTCAGCATGGTGACGTAAAATCCTCCCATGAATATGCTGGGAAAGATACATCTTGTGATGGTTAGTGGACTTACCAGATTGGCAGGGCGCTTTGTGCTGAGCCCGCGGTCCTCAGAAAGGGGAGGAGGAACCTTGCCGGTCTTGAACAACACCTTGCAGACGTCCTTATGCATCGTGTCGAAGAGCTCATGCAGCATCTGGTGTTCGGCTGGATCGAACTCCCACATATTGAATGCCCGTCTTTGACATGGGAGAATCCGGCAGACGAGTATGACCTGGACCATGTTGACAAGCTTGATCTTCTTGTCCCTCATACTTTTGATGCAGGTCTCGAGTCTGGTCAGCTCCACAGGTTCGCCCCAGGCCAGGCCCTTCTTTTCCCAAGAGGTGAGCCGCATGGGGACTCTGGGTCGGAATTTGGGTGCCGCCGCCCAGTTGGCGTCGCGCGGCTCAGTGATGTAGAACCACCTTGATTGCCACCCTTTCACGGTCTCCACAAAGGAGCCGTCAAGCCATGTAACGTTGGGCATTTTGCCCACCATGGTGCCTCCGCACTCCGCCTGCTGGCCGCTCACGATCTTCGGCTTCACGTAGAAGGTCTTCAGCCATAGGACGAAGTGGAGCTTGATGCGGAGGAAGGCCTCGCACATGACGATGAACGTCGAGATGTTGAGGACGAAATTTGGGGCCAGATCGTGAAAATCTAGCCCATAGTAATACATGAGCCCGCGGACGAACGGGTGGAGTGGGAATCCTAGCCCGCGGGCGAAATGAGGGAGGAATACTACTCTCAGCTGAGACTTTGGGGTGGGGGTGATCTGTCCCTCCGCTAGAAGCCTATGCGCGATGTTTTCGGCCAGGTATCCGGCCACCCGAAGCTTGGTAATGTTCTCCTCCATTACTGAGGAGGCCATCCACTTGCCTCCCGCTCCGGACATGCTGAGGATGGTCCTACGGAGAAGGTGAGAACTTGGGTGCTGGGGCTCGAGAGTGCAAGAACGGATGAGCAAAGGAGGAAGAAGGCATGGGTGGAAACGGGGGATCCTTATCCCTTTATAAAGGCGGTGAAAAAATGTGCACCTCCCCACTTGCCTGTCAAAATTACTCATTTTCCAAGCGCCACGATTGATGGCACGGTTGGGTTACCCATACCCGTATTGATGAGGATCCCGCGATAAGGGGGACACAATCTCCACTTCGACAAGACGTGCCAAAGAAACCGCCTCGCAATGTGTGCGGTAGCTGGTTGTAAAAAACGGTCTGAATAAAGGCCGGGCCGTGGTGTGCTGTCATGCAGTGAAGAGTTCTCAGCAGATTAGATTAGTGAAATATTGTTCTCTTTACGGTGGTATGTGGATTTTTTTTGCAGAGCCGGACACGATCCTTGTGTTCACAATCTTTTATGGAGTATTCGGAGATGGAACCCGCCTTGCAATGCCAAAGACAATCTGCGTGCCGGACTCATCGTCATTGAAGCCTGGTTCAGGGGCTACTGAGGGAGTCTTGGATAAGGGGGTATCCGGACAGCCGGACTGTATGCTTTGTCCCGACTGTTGCACTATGAAGATACAAGATTGAAGACTTCGTCCCGTGTCCAGATGGGACTCTCCTTTGCGTGGAAGGCAAGCTTGGCGATTCGGATAACAGATCTCCTTCTCTGTAACCGACTCTGTGTAACCCTAGCCCCCCTCTGGTGTCTATATAAACCGGAGGGTTTAGTCCGTAGGACAACAACAATGATAATCATAGGCTAGCTTCTAGGGTTTAGCCTCTACGATCTTGTGGTAGATCAACTCTTGTAATACTCATATCATTAAGACCAATCAAGCAGGAAGTAGGGTATTACCTCCATCGAGAGGGCCCGAACCTGGGTCAGTCTCCTGTTACCATTAGCCTTAGACGCACAGTTCGGGACCCCCTACCCGAGATCCGCCGGTTTTGACACCGACAGTCATTGACTTAGATCTCTGGGTTTTGCCTGGCCAAAGTTTCATCATCAGGTAACTCACTCCGGGTCATATAATCCAAATATGGAATTATCCAATCAGGAATAGCATGAAGAGCCGCCACCAACTGTGCCTACAGGTCAGGGATAGCAAGATCCTCTTCTGTAGGCAATTTAACTAAAGGATTATTCAGAACATCAAGAAAAACATTAGGTGGTACCGGTTTACGCTGGGACCCCAGCCGGCTTAAAGCATCAGCCGCCTTATTTTTCCAGCGAACAATATGTTCCATGCGATAGCCCTTGAAATGGCCAGCAATATCATCAACTGCCCGGCGATAAGCCGCCATGAGCGGGTCTTTGGAATCCCAAGTTCCTGAGACTTGCTGAGCCACCAGATCTGAATCGCCAAAACACATGACCCGGCTTAGATTCATCTCCTTAGCCATCCAAAGACGATGGAGTAAAGCCTCATACTCAGCTGCATTGTTAGTGCAAGGAAACATCAGCCTCAAAACATAACAAAACTAATCACCTCATGGGGAAGCCAAAATAACTTTAGCCCCCGAGCCTTCCAATTGCCTAGATCCATCAAAATGAATAGTCCAATACATATTATCCGGCTTATCCTTAGGCATTTGCAATTCTGTCCAGTCATTGATGAAATTAACAAGGGCCTGAGACTTAATGGCTGTTCGAGGCACACATTTCAACCCATGAGGTCCAAGTTCAATGGCCCACTTAGCCACCCGGCCTGTCGCTTCTTTGTTTTGAATAATATCCCCCAGAGGAGCAGAGCTAACCACAGTGATGGGATGTCCAAAGAAATAATGCTTCAACTTGAGACTAGCCATGAATACTCCATAGACTAGCTTCTACCAATGAAGGTATTGAGGTAGTCCTCGATAAGGGGGTATCTGGACAGCTGGACTGTATGCTTTGGCCAGACTGTTGGACTATGAAGATACAAGATTGAAGACTTCGTCCCGTGTCCGTATGGGACTCTCCTTTGCGTGGAAGGCAAGCTTGGCGATTTGGATAATAGATCTACTTCTCTGTAACCGACTCTGTGTAACCCTAGCCCCCCTCCGGTGTCTATATAAATCGGAGGGTTTAGTTCGTAGGACAAGATCAATAATAATCATAGGCTAGCTTCTAGGGTTTAGCCTCTACGATCTCGTGGTAGATCAACTCTTGTAATACTCATATCATCAAGATCAATCAAGCAGGAAGTAGGGTATTACCTCCATCGAGAGGGCCCGAACCTGGGTAAACATCGTGTCCCCAGTCTCCTGTTACCATTAGCCTTAGACGCACAGTTCGGGACCCCCTACCCTAGATCCGCCGGTTTTGACACCGACATTGGTGCTTTCATTGAGAGTTCCTCTATGTCGTCGCTATAAGGCATGATGGCTCCTTCAATCTTCAACAACATAGTCCAGGGTGAAACTTTTCTCCCCGAACATATTTTCGTGTTCGGCGGTGTCGCACTGCGGGCCAATTCGCCTGGCCATCTGGAGCAGATCAACAATGGCCCCGACCATCAGGTCAGGTTCTGGAACTTGAATTACACGGCCGATATCTGCGGGAACTTGATCTTCGACGGATTCGGGCCTGCATCAGGAGAGTCGAGCAGTCACGACGAGCACGACCTAAATCTGCTGTCGGACAATATTCGGGATGTCGCCCCTGCAGCTGCTCTAGACCTAAATTCGGGCCAGATCGTGTCGTCCAAGGATGGGTGGATGGACCCTGCCACAGAAGCCACATACTCTTCGGCGATAGAGCCGAACACAGATTCCACCGTTAAGGGAATCTGCATCACCGGACCCCCGAACTTGTGTCCAGGTGTGGGTTCTGAACCATGCGCGCCCGGGCCCATCAAGTCCGATTGGGCTCCAGTAATGGAGTTCACCGCCGCGGATGTCTTTCAGCATTCCCCTTTTGGCGATGTGCTAAATTCATTAAGGTCTTTCTCTTTGTTAGAAGACTCTTGGCCGAACTATGTCCGGCCCGAGTGGGATACGGACGACGAAGACCCACCCGCCACCCACTTGATAACCACTGTCAATGACCTAAAAAACATGCTTGACTTCGACTCCGACAAAATCTACGGTATGGACGTCGATGCAGGGGACGACTTGGAACCACCACCCACAGGGTCCTTGCTTCAAACTCAACCGAATCAAGTTTCAAAAATAGATGTGGAAGAGGCAAAGGGAAGAGCGGGGGACTGCCATTTCCTCATATGACATTTACATGGTGGACACGCCTAAGGAGGACAGCGGTGACAAGAACGATACAACGGAGGATAAACCCCCCGGACAAAAGCCAAAACGATGGCGCAGGCGCCGCTCTAAGTCCAGTCACAGTAAAAATAGCGATAACAGCGCAAGGAAAAATGAAACTCCGGTCGACTCCAAAGACAACAATGACCATATGGACCCAGCGATGAAGCAGGATAAGCCGGGTCACGACGAACACGGCCTGGAGCGGACACCCGACCATAGCGATCCCGAGGGCCGAACTCATCAAATTGCCTCCGGAGAGGAGGACAGTCCGGTTGACGATGCATTCATCATCCCGGAAAGACATTTGGAACAAGACGACCTTCGCAGAAGGCTTATGGCCACAACGAGGAGCTTAAAGAAGCAGAAACAAAGGCTTAACACCGCGCAGGATACGCTCAACCGAAGATGGAAGAAAGTGCTAGACACTGAAGAAAGATATGGCAACGATCGCCACACAAAGAGCTACCCAAAGCGCAAGCTGCTACCGGAATTCGACGATGAGGCTGCAGAGCCCATTCCGCCAAAGAACAATACGGCCAATCGGCCAAACCAACCACTTCATGGCTGCAATAGAGCAGCCACTGACGCCGCACATGATTTACGTGAGCTCCTGGACAAAAAGGCTGGTGCGACCAGGTCCGTCTATGGATCTAGAGGGCGCGTTCTGGCACAAGATTATGGTCACCAAAATGATCATACTGATCAAATACCAGTTCGGAATCAAACCCGGACACAACAACCATCGACAACATGCCACGACATGTCCAAATACAGAGGGGCTGCGCACCCCTGTGTTTCACCGACGAGGTGCTGGATCACGAATTTCCACAGGGATTCAAACCCGTGAACATAGAGGCATACGACGAAATGATAGACCCTGGGGTCTGGATCGAGGATTTTATCCTTCACATACACTTGGCTCATAGGGACGACCTCCACGCCATCAAATACCTTCCCCTTAAGTTGAAAGGGCCAGGTCGGCACTGGTTGAAAAGCCTCCTCGAAAATTCATTGGAAGTTGGGAGGAACTTGAGGACGCTTTCAGGGCCAATTTTCAAGGGACCTATGTCCAACCTCCGGATGCAGACGATTTAATTCACATAATACAACAGCCCGGAGAGTCAGCCCGTAAGCTTTGGAATAGATTTCTCACTAAGAAGAATCAAATTGTTGACTGTCTGGATGCCGAAGCCTTAGCGGCCTTCAAGCATAGTATCCGGGACGAGTGGCTTGCCAGACACCTCGGCCAAGAAAAGCCAAGGACGATATCGGCCTTAACAAGCCTTATGACCCACTTTTGTGCGGACGAAGATAGCTGGTTGGCCCGTAGAGGCACCAGTGACCTAGGCACATCCGAAATTTGAGATGGCAACGGGAAGCCACTGCGCAATAAGCACAAGCGTCGGAACAACGAAGAAAGTCCAGACAACATGGCGGTCAATGCCGGATTCAGGGGGTCTACCCAGTCAAAGAAAGAAGCCGTTTAAAGGCAGCAAAGAGGGACCGTCCGTCTTGAATAAAGTCCTGGATAGATTGTGCCAAATCCATGGCACCCCCGAAAAACCTGCAAACCATACTCACAGAGAATGTTGGGTCTTCAAGCAGGCTGGCAAGTTAAACGCTGGACACAAGGGAAGGGAAACGCCAAGTGAATACGAGGATGAGCGTTGCCAACCGAACACTGGGGGACAGAAAAAATTCCCACCAAAAGTCAAAACAGTAAACATGGTCCACGCGACTCACATAGAGTTCGTTGCCCCAAAATTCAACCCCTGGGCGGCCTGCCCGATCACTTTTGATCAGGGGGACCACCCGGCCAGTATCCGGCACGGAAGATCGGCTGCCTTGGTGCTCGACCCAATAATTGATGGATACCATCTCACTCGAGTCCTAATGGATGGCGGCAGTAGTCTTAATCTGATATATCAGGACACCGTCCGCAAGATGGGGATAGACCCATCCAGAATAAGCCAAAGTAACACCACCTTTAACGGAGTGATACCAGGCATTGAGGCCCACTGCTGGGGCTCCCTCGTATTAGAAGTGACATTCGGTTCACTCGACAACTTCAGAAGCGAGGAATTACTCTTCGATATCGCTCCCTTTAACAGCGGTTATCATGCATTACTCGGAAGAACGGCCTTCGCTTGCTTTAATGCAATACTGAACTACGCCTGCCTTAAACTTAAGATGCCCAGTCCACGTGGCATCATAACGGTTAGTGGAAACACAGAGCAGTATGCGGCGGCTCCTGTAGCCGGACACTAAGCGGCCTCTCCCACCAGAACACATGGTCGGTTGTTAAGACCACGGACACGGCTAGACGAGTCCGGTGCACCACCGTCAACAACAACCCGGATAAACCTGAGCTGGGTGCTATACATATATCCCCATAAATGGTACCAGGGGCTGTCAACACATAATAAAGCGCACAAATCGGCTTGCCTTATCAATAGGCTAATATCTCATATTTCTAACATCCATTGAGAATAACCAACTTCCCGCACGCTTACTCTTTTACATGAGTTTTCATTTTTTTCAGACACTACTCGTGCGACACCCTTCCAGGACTCGGCACAACGAAGACAAAGGCGCAGACGTGTAGCAGAGCCCCGCTCAAAGGTTTCTCTTTAGATTAAGCCCCTGTGTAAACCTTCTTTACTGTCTTTTGTTGCTTGACATCCCATGGGTATTCAATACACCCACAAGGGACACTGGCGTTATAGGCTTTTCGCCACAACAGATCAATGCACATACTTGGAAATACAGGGTCAAGGGTGTTACTCAGCCCAGTATACGTTATAAAGTCTGAATACCTTCGAGAGTGTTCGGCGTCGCGAGTTTGGCCTTATATGCATCAGCTCCGAATCTTGTCTTTGGTCAAATGTTGGGTTTGCCCGGCTCCTAGGTTTGCTGCCTTACATTCCGTTCTATCGGCTAAGGCGGCCAAAGGAGAACTACTGCGACTGTGCCCTGGTTATTCCGGATGAGCACCTTAGTAGAGAAAGCCAAAAACTGACTATCATGAGACATCGAGAGACTGGTCAACCACTCGAGGACTCATTGGAATCTATAGGATTCCTCCGCATCAACGAAGGACCGGTTTCCCGGTCAAGTACGTACGCGCACCATATCCGGATGCACGCGGAAGTACCAGGGGCTACATAGTAGCCCAACCTTTAAACTCCTATGGCTAAGTGAAAGTGTTACAGCTATATAGTCCGGTTGCCTGGTTTGACGTGCGATCACCTCCTTAATGGACCAAGACGTTGGATCAAGTGTGATTACGCATATTTTTTCTTCGAACAACCCCGCATTATATGCGTGGGGGCTAAAGCCAATGACTGCTAACTTTCATGTTATATGCATACATAAACGGCCACACAGGAGACATTATAGCACTTTCAGGCAAAAGTATAAAAACAACCTCTATAATTAACACATAATTTTTTTACAATCAGTAGACTTGTCACTCGAACATGACATCCTTCGAGCACTGAGCCTCTATTATAAGGGCACCTTCTATGACCTGCTCAAAATAGTGCTTGGCTGGGTCCTGGCTTGCTGCCGGACTCTAGGTTGCAATGCTGGTGGCCTCCATATCCGCCCAATACGTCTTGACACGGGCAAGAGCTATCCGCGCACCCTCTATGCAAGCTGACCTCCTCATGGAATCGATTCTCGATACAGCGCCAAGGAATTGTTGCACTAAACCAAAATAACTGCCAGGTCTTGGTCCCTTTGGCCATAGATGGTCTACTGCCGACCTCATGGCAAGACCGGACAACCTGTGGAGCTCGGCCATGGCAGCCATCCTCTCACTCAATGGCAGCGGACGCGTCGGAGCATTAAATTGTGACCAAAACAGCCTCTCCATGTCATTATCTTTTTGACCCTTGTAGAACTTGGTCGCATCAGCCATGCTTTTCGCCAGATCCACATACGCATCCGCAGTGCTCATAAGCTGATCCAGAGGAGCATACTTGGGGTCTCCAAACTTCATCCGCAATAAATAGGGGCTTCCAGCCGTGATTTCTCCGGCCTGTCGAAGCTCCTCCCGCGTAGCTCTAATCTTTGAGTGTTTTTCCTTGGCCGCATCCAGGGCCTTCTTTAGATCAGCCGCCTTTCCCTGATTCTCCTTCTCGAGAAGCCCATACCAGCCGGCGGCGTCCCTCAGCTCCACAGCCATTTTGGCTATCTTTTCTTCGCTTTGGCGATGAGAAGCCTGTTCGGCTCTCAAGTCTTCGGCTGCCTTTAGGGCAGCCGCATTGCTAGCCCGGGCATGTTCCTTGGCTAGGACAAGTTCCGCCCTCAGGGCCTCAATGGCAGCAGCTCCGCCTGCAGCCAGATCATACCATATGGATATTACAATCTTCTTACAATTTCCTAAAAAAATAAGGAAATACGAGCGCATACTCTATGACTCGTCGAATCGCTTGTTTACAAGCATGATGTCGGCGTCCACCACATCAATGTGTCACCTTAGTTCAGCAAATTCAGCGGTCCGGTCTACTGCCAGACCCTTAGCAACCTGCGCATAAATACAGTGCGATCATTACCTGGGAGTGTGATCCTCCGTTTGCCGCCATGGGTTGACAACCAGAGTCTCAGGGGCTACTATCTATATAGAGCACATCTATCGCGTGCGGTACAACCAAAAACTACGTGTTTCGTTGCGTACCTCAAAGCCTTTGAGCAAGCTTCCAAAAGCTTCATTTAACCCACTTGTGGCGGAGGAAATTTTCTCCAACACCGTACCCATTAGTGTACGGTGATCCTCCGAGAGAGCAGCTTGCTCCAGGAGGCCCGTCAGTATGTTCGGCCAGGCACCGAACTCTCCCAAACCCTTCTCATTGCCCTCCATGGGAGCTGAACGCGCCGGGCTCGGGGCATTCGAACTGTTAGCTTCTAGCCTCAACGGATCTAGACTCCTCCGTGACGACACCTCAGGGTCGCCTGCCCCATGGGGTGGAGAGGCAGGTGGGGTTTCACTCTCCATCATCTCCGGAAGAAGATCCCCTGAAGACGAACCCTGTTGAGACGAGCTACTAGCCGGACTGCAAAAAATAGATCCTGGTCATTACTCTCAGAGGAAAAAGCAATAAGCTTCTTGTTTATTAACTTACAGCTCGGTGGGGGGCTGGACCGTTTGCGGGCATGGTGCGGTAAGGACGCCCTTCGGGGCAGGGCCCCTTGGTGAAGTTTTCTTCCCTTGTTTAGGCGCCTCCGTTTCCAAGTCTTCAGAGGCGGCCCTCTTCTTCCCACGGGGGGAGGAAACCTTAGATTCACCTCCCCGATTGTCCTCCTTCATGGAAACATTAATTCCCCTGGTTCGGATGCACAATGTGTGAAGCTCACTTTTGGCTTCTCGACTCCTCCCTTCATCTTTCCCTGTTGGCACTTGACTTAGCACCCGTTTAAGCATCGTGGCTATTGCCGGACCAAGCGAGCCTTCGGGAAGCAGGGACGGACACCCGATTCTCTCCGCCTTACTGAGCCAATCCTGGCCGTGGACAATTTTTCAGAACAATGTTATGATAAATATAAACAAAGTGTTCGGTCACAGGGTTACTTACTTGGGTATCTGGGCGGTTGCAGCTCAGGCCCGCATCCTCGGTGGTGTCCGGACATTTTATTCGTGGTCCGAAGAACAACTTATACATTCCTTCAAGCGTCATGCCAAAGAAGTGTTGAATGGTTCGCGGACCTTCTGGATTGAACTCCCACATCCGGAGAGGTTGACGTTTGCACGTCAGGGCCCGCCGAACTAGCATTACCTGGATTATTTTGACAAGACTAATGTCCCTCTCAAGAAGCTCCCGAATGCGGCTCTGCAACATCGATACATCATTTGCAGGCCCCCAGTCCAGTCCCACGTTTGCCCACGACACCTGTTGAGGCGGAGGGCCCGAGCGGAAGGCAAGGGCTGCCGCCCACTTTGAGCCTCGGGGAGCTGTGACATAGAACCACCTCCGCTGCCATAGATCGGACACCACCGGGAAGGAACCTTCGGGCCACGGGGCATCGGCGTTTCTGCTTATTGTGGCGCCTCTGCAATCTGAGTATCGCCCCTCGATCACCTTTGGCTTCACATTGAAGGTCTTGAGCCATAAGCCAAAGTGTGGGGTGACATGGAGGAAGGCTTCACACACGACGATAAACGATGAGATGTGAAGGATGGAATCCGGAGCTAGATCCTGAAAATATAGTCCGTAATAGAACATGAGCCATCTCACGAAGGGATCAAGAGTCAAGCCCAAGCCCCGGAAGAAGTGAGATACAAATACGACACTCTCGTTGGGTTCGGGAGTAGGGATGACCTGCTCAGGGGCGGGAAGCCTGTGCTTAACATCGGCAGTCAAATACCTGGCCTCCCTAAGCTTTGCAATATCCTCCTTTGTGACAGAGGAGGCCATCCATCGGCCTTGAAGGTCGGATCCGGACATGATTGAAGATCCGAGGTGCTTAAGCTTGAGCTTTGGGTGTTGGAACTCGAAGTGCGGGAAGGCGCAAGCGTGGAGATAGAGGGATAGGCCTCGACCCCTCTATAAAGGGGGTGAATATCAAGTGTCCTCGGTGTAGCCATTTGGGACTTGCCTAAAAACACGGAGTCATACCAATAGGCATGGTGGGGTTACCCGCACCCGTATTGATGAGAATCCCGTATTAAGGGGGACACGATCTCTGCTTCGACAAGACGTGCCAATAAGACCGCCCTGCTATGCGTATCGTGACAGGCTGAGAAAAACGGTTCGTATTAAACCGAGCCGCGACATGAGAACACGCTGCGAAAAATTGTCAGCAGATCAGATTTATAAAGTGCTATGCTCTCTATGGTGGTGCGCGGAAATTATTTTGCAGAGGCAGACACGATCCTTGTGTTTACAATCTTTTATGAAGTATTCGGAGATGGAACCCGCCTTGCAATGCCGAAGACAATCTGTGCGTCGGAAACATCATCATTGAAGCCTGGTTCAGGGGCTACTGAGGGAGTCCTGGATAAGGGGGTATCCGGACAGCCGGACTGTATGCTTTGGCCGGACTGTTAGACTATGAAGATACAAGATTGAAGACTTCGTCCCGTGTCCGGATGGGACTCTCCTTTGCGTGGAAGGAAAGCTTGGTGATTCGGATAATAGATATCCTTCTCTGTACCGACTCTGTGTAACCCTAGCCCCCCTCCGATGTCTATATAAACCCGAGGGTTTAGTCCATAGGACAAGATCAATAATAATCATAGGCTAGCTTCTAGGGTTTAGCCTCTACGATCTCGTGGTAGATCTACTCTTGTAATACTCATATCATCAAGATCAATCAAGCAGGAGGTAGGGTATTACCTCCATCGAGAGGGCCCGAACCTGGGTAAACATCGTGTCCCCAGTCTCCTGTTACCATTGGCCTTAGACGCACAGTTCGGGAGCCCCTACCCGAGATCCGCCGGTTTTGACACCGACAGGTATCTCTGCTTAGACTCAATTAATACCTCACTGACATAATAAACCAGCCTTTGAACCGGATATTCCTTGCCCGATTCCTTCCTCTCCACAATAATTGCCACACTGACAGCCGTAAGCAGCCACATATAAAATCAAGGGCTCCTTATCAATAGGAGCTGCAAGAACCGGTGACTCAGCCAATTGTTTCTTAAGCGCTTCAAACACCTCATTGGCAGCATCACTCTAGACAAAGTGATATGTCTTCTTCATCATCTGGTAAAGAGGAATAACCTTTTCACCCAGGCGGCTTATAAACCAGCTTAAGGCCGCAATACGACCCGCCAGACATTGAACATCATTAACGCATGCCGGCTTAGCCAAGGAAGTGATAGCCTTGATCTTCTCTGGGTTAGCTTCAATACCTCTCTCCAAGACCAGAAAACCCAGGAGCTTGCCCGCTGGCACACCAAAAACACATTTATCTGGGTTAAGCATCATCTTGTAAACCCGGAGATTATCAAAGGTCTCCTTCTTTCTGGATTTCACAACAATATCATCCACATAAGCATGAACATCGCATCCAGTATGGCTGTGGAGACAATTCTGAACACAATGTTGATAATTCGCCTGGGCAATCTTGAGCCCAAACAGCATAGACACGTAGCAGAAGGCTCCAAAGGGAGTGATGAAGGATTATTCTCCTGGTCCTTAACTGCCATCTTGATATGATGATAACCAGAATAAGCATATAGAAAACTCAAACACTCACAACCCGCCGTAGCATCAATGATCTGATCAATATGAGGGAAAGCAAAAGGATCAGCCGGACAAGCCTGGTTAAGTTCTATGTAATCCACACACATACGCCAAGTGCCGTTATTCTTAAGCACTAGCACTGGGTTAGCCGACCATTCAGGATGAAAAACTTCAGCAATAAACCCAGCCGTCAAGAGCCGGGCCACTTCTTCACCAATGGCATTGCGTCTTTCTTCATTAAAATGATGAAGGAATTGCTTGACCGGCTTAAACTTCGGATCAATATTAAGAGTGTGCTTAGGGAGGTCCCTTGGTGCACCTGACATGTCAGAAGGCTTCCATGCGAAGATGTCCCGGTTCTCACGGATGAACTCTATGAGCGTGCTTTCCTATTTTGGATCCATGTTGGCATTGATGATGAACTTCTTGATCAGTTGCCAGGGAAAAAGTCAACCAGTCCAGTGCCATCCGCTGACTTAAACTTCAACAATGGGTCCTGCTCTATGGTTGGCTTCTTCAAGGGGGTCATATCTGTCGGGTCAACATTATCTTTATAGAACTTCAGCTCCTCCATCGCACAGGCCGACTCAGCATAGGCAGCATCACCCTCTTCACACTCCAAAGCTATCTTTCTATTTCCATGCACCGTGATGGTGCCCTTATAACCCGACATCTTAAGCTGCAGATAAACATAACAAGGTCGTGCCATAAATTTAGCATAAGCCGTCCGTCCAAACAGGGCGTGATAAGGGCTCTTGATCTTGACCACTTCAAAAGTAAAATTTTCAGCCCTGTAGTCATACTCGTTACCAAAAACCACCTCCAAGTTTATCTTGCCCACCGGATATGCAGACTTACCGGGCACCACCCCATGAAAAACTGTAGATGATTGCTTAAGATCTTTGTCACTCAAATTATCGTAATAGAGGATCTTGATGCTGCTGCCTCCATCCATGAGCACTTTAGTGAACTTGTATTCTCCAACTTGAGGTGCCACCACCAAAGCCAGCTGACCCGGATTATCAACCCGGGGAGGGTGATCTTCACGGCTCCATACAATGTGCTGCTCTAACCATCTTAAATATCAGGGAACCGCTGACTCAACCGCGTTCACCGCCCACTTGTGAATCTTCCGATCTCGTTTGCACAAACTTGTGGTAAACACATGATATTGACCACTATTCAGTTGCTTCAGATGACTCTGATAACTAGACTGCTGCTGTTGCTGCTGATTCCCCTGATTAGGTTGCTGGTTAAAACCACCTTGATTGCCTTGACCCTGAAATCTGGAGTTTGAGGCTCCACCTCCAAAACCGGGTCTGTGAGAGCCGGATCCTGATCCGCCATGCGGGCCCTGGTTACCCTGATAAAAACCGGAATTTCTATACTCCCTCATGATGAAGCAATCTTTCCAGAGATGAGTGGCCAGCTTATCTTGAGTACCATGCTTTGGGCAAGGCTGATTCATCATCGCCTCAAGGTTGAATTTTGGCCCACCAAACCGGGGTGCTGACGATTTTCCTTTACGCTTACCATTACTACTCTGCGTGTTGGTGTTAGCCACAAAATATGAACCGCCACCATCTTGCTTGCACTTACCATTATTACCTTGACCCGCCATATTGTGCTGCTGTCCCTTTGCATTGCCATTCTTCTTCCCCTTGCCAACCTTTTCCTCATCAGACTCAGGGTCCTTAGTGCTATCGGAATCAACATATTTGACAAGAGCCGCCATGAGCTCCCCCATATCATTGCAATGGAGCTTAAGCCGGCCCAACTTCTGTTTGAGGGGAAGGAAACGACAAATTTTCTCCAAAATTAGGACATCTGAGCCGGCATTGATGCCGTCTGACGAGTGGATAATGGCCCAGATCCGGCATAACCAATGAGCGATTGATTCATCCTCGCTGAGGGAGTCCTGGATTAGGGGGTATCCGGATGGCTGGACTATGACCTTTGGCCGGACTCCCGAACTATGAAGATACAAGATTGAAGACTTCGTCCCGTGTCCGGATAGGACTTTCCTTGGCGTGGAAGGCAAGCTTGGAGATATGATATGAAGATCTCCTCCCATTGTAACCGACTCTGTGTAACCCTAGCCCTCTCCGGTGTCTATATAAACCGGAGAGTTTTTAGTCCATAGGACGAACAACAATCATACCATAGGCTAGCTTCTAGGGTTTAGCCTCTCTGATCTCGTGGTAGATCAACTCTTGTACTACCCATATCATCAATATTAATCAAGCAGGAGTAGGGTTTTACCTCCATCGAGAGGGCCCGAACCTGGGTAAAAACATCGTGTCCCTTGTCTCCTGTTACCATCCGCCTAGACGCACAGTTCGGGAGCCCCTACCCGAGATCCACCGGTTTTGACACCGACATTGGTCCTTTCATTGAGAGTTCCTCTGTGTCGTCACCCTTAGGCCCGATGGCCTCTTCGATCATCAACCACGACGTGGTCCAGGGTGAGACTTTCCTCCCCGGACAGATCTTCGTATTCGGCGGCTTCGCACTGCGGGCCAATTCGCTTGGCCATCTGGAGCAGATCGAAAGCTACGCCCCTGGCCATGAGGTCAGGTTTGGAAGCTTAAACTACACGGCCGACATCCGTGGGGACTTGATCTTCAACGGATTCGAGCCACGGCCGAGCACGCCGCACTGTCACGATGGGCATGATCTAGCTCTGCCGCCGGACAGCGCCCAGAGCGCCGCTCAGGTGTCCGCTCCGACCATTAGCTCGGAGCCGACTGCGCCAGTCGGGGACGGACGGTGGGACGCCGCCCCAGGAGCCGCAATCTCTACGGTGATAGAGCCGAATACCAGCCTAATCCTTTGCAAGGCCCGTGACTCCAAGGTGCCGGACTCCATTCTGGACTCCGAATCTTCCACACCCCTTCCAATCGAACCCGATTGGGCTCCGATCATGGAGTTCACCTCCGCGGACGTCTTTCAGCACTCTCCCTTTGGTGATATCCTGAATTCACTAAAGTCTCTCTCTTTGTCAGGAGAGCGTGGCCGGACTATGGTCAACATGGTTGGGATGCGGACGATGAAGAAATTCGAAACCCACCCACCACCCACTTTGTAGCCACTGTCGACGATCTAACCGACAGGCTCGACTTCGACTCCGAAGACATCGACGGTATGGACGCCGATGAAGGAGACGACCAAGAACCAGCATCTATAGGGCACTGGAAAGCCACCTCGTCATATGACATATACATAGTGGACACCCCCAAAGCAGGGGATGGCGATGAAAAAATGAAGGATGACCCCTCCAAGTAGCAACCCAAGCGCCGACATCAGCGGCGCCGCTCTAAATCCCGCCAAAGAAAAAATGGCGAGTCCGGCACCGGAGACATCAATACCCCAGACAGTGCCGAAGACAACCCCCTCCAGCAGGATTCAGCGCAGGAGGACGGAGGAGCCAACCCTCATGAGAGAGCGGCAGACAAGGAGGTCGAGGACGACAATTATATGCCTCCCTCCGAAGACGAGGCAAGCCTTGACGACGACGAATTCGTCGTGCCAGAGGATCCCGTCGAACAAGAGCGTTTCAAACGCAGGCTTATGGCCACGAGGAGCAGCCTCAAGAAAAAACAGCAGCAACTTAGAGCTGACCAAGACTTGCTAGCCGACAGATGGACTGAAGTCCTGGCCGCCGAAGAGTATAAACTCGAACGCCCCTCCAAGAGTTACCCAAACCGCAGGCTGCTACCCCAACTAGAGGAGGAAGCAACTAAACCTACATCACCAGCGTACGATGCGCCCGATCAGCCACCCCGTGGCCGCAACAGAGAGGCCTTTCGGCCCTCAACCCAAGGCGCACCCCGGTGCCGCTCCAAGAATACCACAGCACGGGGAAACACAACAGACCTACGAGACATATTGGAGGATAAGGCAAGGCAAACAAGATTGATCTACGGATCGCGTGGGCGCCACACGTCACGTGACGATAACCGTCACGCTAGATATGATAAATACGGCCAGGCCGAACACAACAGACAAAGCTCATCCGAGCTACGTCGCGATATAGCCCAGTACAGGGGCGCCACACACCCACTATGCTTCACAGACGAAGTAATGGATCATCAAATCCCCAAGGGTTTTAAACCCGTAAACATCGAATCATACGATGGCACAACAGATCCCGCGGTATGGATCGAGGATTATCTCCTTCATATCCACATGGCCCATGGTGATGATCTACACGCCATCAAATACCTCCCGCTCAAGCTTAAAGGACCATCTCGGCATTGCCTTAACAGCCTGCCAGCAGAGTCAATTAGTTGCTGGGAGGACCTGGAATCCGCATTCCTTGACAACTTCCAGGGCACTTATGTGTGACCACCAGACGCCGATGACCTAAGCCACATAATCCAACAGCCAGAGGAATCGGCCAGACAATTCTGGACATGGTTCCTAACCAAGAAAAATCAAATAGTCGAGTGTCCGGACGCCGAGGCCCTTGCAGCCTTTAGGCACAACATCCGAGACGAATGGCTTGCTTGGCACCTAGGACAGGAAAAGCCGAAATATATGGCAGCCCTCACGACACTCATGACCCGCTTTTGCGCGGGAGAAGATAGCTGGCTAGCTCGTAGCAATAACATAACCAAGAGCCCTGGCAATTCGGATACCAAGGACAACAATGGCAGGTCACGTCGCAACAAGCACAAGCGCCACATTAACGTCGACAATACTGAGGATACGGTAGTTAATGCCGGATTCAGAGGCTCTAAACCCGGTCAGCGGAAGAAGCCATTCAAAAGAAACCCTCCGGGCCCATCCAGTTTAGACCGGATACTCGATCGCTCGTGCCAGATACATGGCACCCCCGAACAACCAGCCAACCACACCAACAGGGATTGTTGGGTGTTCAAGCAGGCAGGCAAGTTAAGTGCCGAAACCAGGGACAAGGGGCTGCATAGCGATGACGAGGAGGAGCCCCGGCCGCCGAACAACAGAGGACAGAAGGGCTTCCCCCCGCAAGTGCGGACGGTGAACATGATATAGGCAACCAATCCCCAAAAGGGAGCGGAAGCGTGCTCTCAAGGACGTCTATGCGTTGGAGCCAGTCGCCCCAAAGTTCAACCCATGGTCCTCCTGCCCGGTCACTTTTGATCGAAGGGACCACCCCACTAGCATTCGTCACGGCGGATTCGCCGCATTGGTCCTACACCCAATCATTGACGGATTTCACCTCACTAGAGTCCTCATGGACGGCGGTAGCAGCCTGAACCTGCTTTATCAGGAATAAGTGCGAAAAATGGGTATAGATCCCTCAAGGATTAAACCCACAAAGACAACCTTTAAAGGCGTCATACCAGGTGTAGAAGCTAGCTGTACAGGCTCGGTTACACTCGAAGTGGTCTTCGGATCCCCAGATAATTTCCGAAGTGAAGAGTTAATCTTTGACATAGTCCCATTCCGCAGTGGCTATCACGCCCTGCTCGGATGAACCGCATTCGCAAAATTCAATGCGGTGCCGCACTATGCATATCTCAAGATCAAGATGCCAGGCCCTCGCGGAGTCATTATGGTAAATGGAAACACCGAACGCTCTCTCCGAACGGAGGAGCACACGGCGGCCCTGGCGGCGGAAGTACAGAGTAGCCTCTCAAGGAAATTCTCCAATCCGGGTGTTAAACGTCCGGACAACGTCAAGCACGCCCGAAGTAACCTACAACAAAACCGACTGACACGTTCTGAGCAAGCATAGCAGTGCGGCCCCAACCCCAGCCCTCGCCAGATGGCAATATCGGTACCACGCGTACATAATTATGCTTTGGAAATACCATGGGCATAAGGGGAGGGGCACAACTACGGCATGCCCAGAATGCGGCTCAACCGCACTTAGGGGCTCCCTATTCTACCGTTTCCTTTTTTTATATACTTTCAGGACCCAACTATTCAGAAGGCCTGTCCGGTAATACACTCGCCGAACACACGATGCAACAGCCAGGGAGAGAACAAGCCACATAAAAATGTCCAGGTGGTCTCTATAACGAACTAAATACCTGTTTTACTTAAAGTCCCATAGCTTGCCCCTGGAGGGGGACATGCCAAATAATCCCATCTCTTGCTTACCGCACTATTTGTATCGTTCTGCTTTCATAGCAGCCCTTTTTAATAAACAATACATAGCTCTTATCTATTATTGTATTCATCTATTTTTATACAAATATGTTCAGTCATGACATTATGCAACCGTACACTTTGGTACGGCCAATACACCAGGGGCTTAAGCACCCCATAACATGGTGTGAGAAGACCGAACACTCTCACGAGTGCGGCACCCCAAACTTATAGCACTATATGCATCGGCTCCGAATCATGTCTTGGGTCAATAGTTGGGTTTGCCCGGCTCCCATGTTTTGGTACCTTACGTTCCGCAATGTTGGCTAAGGTAGCGCTGGGAGAACTACTGCGATTGTGCCCCAGTTGAGCTGGGTTAACACCTCAGTAGAGAAAGCTAAAACTGACCGTCATGATAGTGCGAGAGACCGGTCGCTGTTTGTGAGGTTTTTCGAGTCCCTAAAGACTTATGCCGCTTAGAGCGAGGAGCCAGATTTATCTGGCCTAGGCGTGGATAGCGCCCCGAACTCGGTCTTCCGAATAGTAGGGGCTTCGCCGAAATTTAAAATTATAGAATTCTATGGCTAAGTGAGAGTGATAAAGCATTATAAGTCCGATGACCTTGTTCGTTGTGCTGAGCGCCTCCCTAGATGGACCCAAGAA
The DNA here is from genome assembly GCF_018294505.1 of Triticum aestivum. Classification (NCBI taxonomy): domain Eukaryota; kingdom Viridiplantae; phylum Streptophyta; class Magnoliopsida; order Poales; family Poaceae; genus Triticum; species Triticum aestivum. The sequence goes on along the minus strand of NC_057795.1, from coordinate 628,935,823 downwards.
TGGGAACAAGAGCGCTCAGGTTTATCCTGAACACCCCAGCACTCGTGGCATGGGGGTAGAAGCCGACGACTTGCATCTCTCAGATTTGATAAACAGCTGCACAAAAGGTAATATTTTAAATTAACAAGCGTTGCTTAGCGCATATGAACAAAGTTTTCAGCGTACAGGATAATAGATGCGGGTCTACTCAAAAATTACATCTTTGGAGCATTCACCCACTATAAGGCGGGCACCCTTCAGGACGCCCTTATAATACATCTCGGGCGTGCGATACTCCTTGCCCGGTGGTGGCGCGTCCGTCAAAAGCTTCTCAGCGTCCATCTTGCCCCAGTGCACTTTAGCACGGGCGAGGGCCCGATGGGCACCTTCAATACAGAAGGAGCGCTTGATGACTTCAATCCATGGACAAGCGTCCACCAGCCGCCGCACCAGACCGAAGTAACTCCCAGGCATGGCTTCTCTAGGCCACAGCCGAACTATAAGGCCCTTCATGGCCTGTTCGGCCACCTTGTGGAGCTCGACCAGCTGCTTCAGCTGGTCGCTCAGGGGCACCGAATGTCTGGCCTCAGCATATTGAGACCAGAACACCTTTTCCGTCAAGCTCCCCTCCTCGGCTCGGTAGAACACGGCAGCATCAGACACACTACGGGGCAGATCGGCGAACGCTCCTGGAGAGCTCCGGATTCGGGTAAGTAATAGATAATTCACTTTTATATGCTTGCTTTGCATAAAGAATGCCTTACCCGCCGCTATTTTCTTTATCACCTCGATCTCCTGGAGGGCCTTCTGGGCTTCGGCCTTAGCGTTTTTTGCACTCTCAAGAGCCAATGCGAGCTCGGACTCTCGAGTCTTCGAGTCACGCTCCAACCTCTCGTGTTTTTCCACGAGAGCCTGGAGCTCTTGCCGCACCTCCGCCACCTACGCCTCCTGCTTCTCTCGCTCGGTGCGCTCCAAGGCCGCACTGTTTTTGGCCTTGGACACCGCTTCGTTCAGGGTTGCCACCTCGGTCGTGGCCCCTGCAACATTCACATTGGTCCTGTCATTATTTGCAATCGGGTATTTCTATATACATTTACATACGGTATTACATACCATCCTTGTCCTCGAGCTGCTTCTTGGCACGACCGAGCTCGTTCTCGGACCGCTCGAGGTCTCCTTCAACGGATTGACCTCCGCAGTCAGTGCGGCAGAGGTCAGCAGTGCAGCCTGCATTCCCATATTGACATATTTATGTTAGACTCCTGCGTATATCTTTTTAGATCCTCAGCTCGGCTTTTCTTTCCGAACACCAAACTGAGCATCAGGGGCTACTGTCTATGCGGTAACATTTTTATATGTTTTGAATACACACCTCAAAGCCTGTTAACAGGCTTGTACAGGCTTCTGTCAGCCCGCTCTTGGCAGACTGAACCTTCTGAATCACCACACTCATAACAATGCGGTGCTCCTCGTCGATGGAGGCGCCGTTAAGCACCTCCAGCAAATTGTTCGGCGCCTTCGGGTGGACGGAGGTCGCCGGCGTCGTAGGCTTGCCCTTCTTATGAAGGCGCCGCCTGTCGGACTTCGGAACCACCGAAGGTTCCGGAGTAGTGTCCGGCCCAGGGCCGGACTTAGATCCCTCTGGGGCTTTACCCCCTTTGGGCCTGGAGTCCGGGAGGTCGCCTTGCGGCGCCTCCAGGACTACCTCCTCCTGGTTTAGTCCCTTTTGGGACTCCACCTCGGCGTCGTCCGCAGGGAGCGGGGAGGAGGCCGTCGGAAGTGAAGCACTATTCACATCTGACGAATCCAGGGAGCCGCTCGACGAATCGCCGAGCTAAGCCTTGGGCAGACTGCATGATTGAATCCAGCGTCAGAAAATACCGAATAATAGAGGAGCGCCATAAGTTATTCGGGTATCCGGATGCTTACGATTTTGCCAGGGGCTTGACCCTGGATGGCCATTCCTCCCCGCCGTCTTTGGCATCGGAGGCATAGTCCGGCAGATGGGTCCTTCCCTTCTTGGACCCTCCGGCCTCCCCAGTTGGGCGGCCTTCGTTCCTTTTCTTTCCTCCCCCCGTTGGAGGGGGGAGGCTTCTTCTTTCTCCTCCTCGTCTTCAGAGGCGGAGGGTGCTTCGGGTTTGTCAGGCGATGAATCCGACACCACCAGGCGCCGGGAACTCTTTTGAGTCCTCGTGGCCTTCTTCTTGGCCTTCTTCTCCGGCACCACGTGGGGTGCCGGAACCAGAATCCCCGTCAATCGGGCGTCCGCTGGGTCTTCTGGTAAGGGAGCCGGATAGTTAACCTGCCCGGACTTCTTCAGCCAGTCCTGTCAAAGGTAAGGGAGTTTAGATCCCACATAGAGTCAGACTATGAAAAACAAGAGTCCCGTAAAGGGTAGAATAGCTTACCTTGCTGGCCTAACGCCGCGAGCTGAATCCGTGATCTTTGGTAGTGGATGCGGGGGCCTCAGCGCCCTTAAACAGCACCTTCCAGGCATCTACGTACGTAGTGTCGAAGAGCTCGCTCAAGGTTTGGTGCTATGCCGGATCAAACTCCGACAATTTGAAGGCCCGTTGTTGGCATGGGAGGATCCGGTGGATGAGCATGACCTGGACTACGTTGAAAAGTTTGAGATTCTTGTTCACCAGGTTTTGGACGCAGGATTGAAGTTCGGTCAGCTCTTCCAAATCTCCCCATGTTAGGCCCGTCTCTTTCCAGGAAGTGAGCCATGTGGGGAAGCCAGATCGGAATTCGGGGGCCACCGCCTATTTGGGGTCACGCGGCTCGGTGATGTAGAACCACCCCGATTGCCACCCCTTTATTGTCTCCATAAAGGAGCCCTTGAGCCATAGGACGTTGGCCATCCGGCCCACCATGGCACCTCCACACTCTGCTTGGCGGTCGCCCACTACCTTCAGCTTGACATTAAAAGTCTTCAGTCATAAGCCGAAGTGTGGCTGGATGCAGAGGAAGGCATCGCACACGACGATGAACGCCGAGATGTTGAGGATGAAGTTCGGGGCCAGATCATGGAAGTCCAGGCCATAGTAGAACATGAGCCCCTGGACGAACTGGTGAAGAGGAAAGCCCAGTCCGCGGAGGAAATGGGGGAGAAATACGACCCTCTCATGGGGCCTAGGGGTGGGGATGAGTTGCCCCTCATCTGGAAGCCGGTGCACGATGTCGTCAGACAAGTATCCCGCCTTCCTCAACTTTTTGATTTGTCCCTCCGTGACGGAGGAGGCCATCCATCTACCTCCCGCTCCGGACATGATTGGAGAAGGTTGAGGTGGGAAGTGCGGACTTGGGCGTTGGAGCTCGAGTGCGCAGGGATGGATAAGCAAAGGAGGAAGAAGGCGTAAATGGAAAGGGTAGATCCTTATCCCCTTATATGAGCGGCTAAAACTACAAGCCCCGACCAACGTAATAAACTCGCTTATCTCCCAAGCACCACGGTTAATGGTGCGGTTGGGTTACCACACCCGTATTGATGAGAATCCCGGGATAAGGGGACACGATCTCTGCTTTGACAAGACGTGCCAAGGAAACCGCCTCGCTAAACGCACTGAGGTGGACCAGTAAAATGATTCAGATAAAGGCTTGGCCGTGGCATGATGTCACACTGCGGAATACGTCAGCAGATTAGATTTGTGCATATATTATTCTCTCTATGGTGGTATGTGGAACTTATTTTGCAGAGCCGGACACTATCCTTGTGTTCAACATCTTCTACGAAGTATTCGGAGGAGGAACCCGCCTTGCAATGCCGAAGACAATTTGCGCGCCAGACTCATCGTCATTGAAGCCTGGTTCAGGGGCTACTGAGGGAGTCCTGGATTAGGGGTTGTCCGGATGGCCGGACTATGACCTTTGGCCGGACTCCCGGACTATGAAGATACAAGATTGAAGACTTCGTCCCGTGTCCGGATAGGACTTTCCTTGGCGTGGAAGGCAAGCTTGGCGATATGATATGAAGATCTCCTCCCATTGTAACCGACTCTGTGTAACCCTAGCCCTCTCCGGTGTCTATATAAACCGGAGAGTTTTTAGTCCGTAGGACGAACAACAATCATACCATAGGCTAGCTTCTAGGGTTTAGCCTCTCTGATCTCGTGGTAGATCAACTCTTGTACTACCCATATCATCAATATTAATCAAGCAGGAGTAGGGTTTTACCTCCATCGAGAGGGCCCGAACCTAGGTAAAAAGATCGTCTCCCTTGTCTCCTGTTACCATCCACCTAGATGCATAGTTCGGGACCCGCTACCCGAGATCCGCCGGTTTTGACACCGACACTCACTATGGACACAAGTGTCTAAATAAAGAATCAACATGGGCTGCTTGCATGTATCCTTGAAATTCTGAATAAAATGCATCTTCAATTCATCCCATGATCTGACGGAGTTAAGGGGCAGTCCCTTCAACCAGGTACGAGCCGGCCCATCCAGCATCATGGTGAATACTTATTAAACACAATGTCACTGACATCCAACATCTCCATGGCCATCTCATACCTCTCAATCCTAGCCACTGGGGGCTGATCCGCTGTGTAATTGGGTACTTTTCGAGGGCCTTTGAAGTCTTTGTTTAACCGCTCATTGCGTAGAGCCGGTACTAAACATGGCACACCCATCGTCCTGGAAGTCACCCCAGCTTCTATGGACGTCGAAGGGTGTAGTTGAGGCTACTGAGCCGCCAACTGAGCCGCCAGCTCCGCCTCACAGCGAGCCCGTGCTTGATCTACCAACAACTGAGCATGGTTGTCAGCCCGTGGCGGGTCAATGCCAAGGGGCTAGTTATGATGTTGCTCACTGCTTGAAACCTCCGGTGACTCCATGTGCCGGCTGTAGCTTCAACTTGGACGCGGAGTCGAGTGGATTCGATCACGGCTGTAGGAGTAAGCCGCCTCCTGAGCCACCGCTGTTTGAAGAAGTTCTATGGCTTTCCGAGCCTTGACCGCCTCAGGACTCTCGCCTATCACTAGGAGAGCCGCCAATCATGACACCGTGGCGATCATGTTGTCCAACAGGTTAGAGAAGTGACCCGAAGGTGTGGAGACTTGCTGAGGCAGGGTTAAATTGACACGAGCTGGATCCGCCACATGGGGTTGAGCCTCCACTCCGGTCCTAGGTGCTTCAGGGGCCCGGGTCACGCTGGGCGGGTTACTTGGTCCTGCACCAGGCGTATTGAAGAGATTTCTGGCATCGAACTCGTGAGGCAGATGACTCTAGTATCTCCTGTTAAAAACAATGTTTGATGCATTCTGATCCAAGCTTAAGCAAATTTTTTTTGCTTGAATCCGTTGTGATTCCACCTCCAATGCAGCTCGCTCTGTTGCCATATCCTGGTATTTTCGGAGTTAAGGCCCTCCTTAGCCTGAGCTATCTCATCATGCAACTTCGCAACGTCCACATTATGATGTGCTTGGTTTGCCGGGGTTACCTCCATCGTCAGCAAAGTTGCCAATGCCTCCAAAATTTCAGATAAAACTTGAGTCGGTGGGCGCACGGGGCCTCCTGCCCTGGTTGCCGCAGCGGCTGCTGAACCGGAAATCATTGCTGCCGCAGTTGAGGAATTTTGCACCGGTTGCGTGCCGGCCATGAAGATTGCAAGCCAGTTCTGTGGCTCACAAGGGTCTCGAATACCGCCGCCATCGGAACATCCCCCAAGCGTATCATCTTGCAACTGATACATGGAATTAGTCTCGCCGATTGAGGACTGATCGCCATAGTAAATGGCCGTCTCTCCACCGGACACAGATCCTTCCTCAAGATGCACTCCTTGAGTAAAGCCCACAAAAGCACACTTCAGGGCGGCTTGAACCTTGGCATGTCGCTCGCGCTGAGCCATCTCGATGATGTCGGTGCAGGTGTCCGCTCAGGCTCCAACTCGCCGATCTTACCGATGAAGACATGGATTCCGCCGAATGGGACCCAGTACCCGTATTCGATTGAATCGGCCTTGGGACCCCAGCCTGTGTCATTGATGTAGATCTTGTCGCGACGACTCTTGGTCATCCGGCCCAAGATGTGTCCCTTGATCCTTGAGAAGCTACCCTTCAAGAACTCGAAACCACTTGTTGTGGCCCCACGATGGGCGCCAACTGTCATGGAATTAACACGGCAGATGCCCTAGCAAAAGGACTTAGGTGTGGAGCCATCGCAGCTAGGTTAGCTTAAAGGGGTTAAACGGGACAAAGGACACAGAGAGTTTTACCCAGGTTCGGCCCCTCTCAATGAGGTAAAAGCCTACTCCTGCTTTCGATTATATTGCTTGTGTTTCGATTACCAGGGAGCAAATACGCCTGACCTAGTACTCGATCAATTGTTTATTCAGTTTAACCCGCCGCCGAGTCTCACCTTTATATACACAGGTTGAGGCTTGGCGGTTTACAGAGTCTCGACCGGTTCATACAACATGACCAACTCGATTTCTAATGAAACTTGCCTTATGGAACAAGTTAAACACATGGCGGCTCATCCCTCTGGGCCTCTAGTCGCCGCCGGGTCTTGGGCCTCCAACAGGATTGCTTCATGAACTGCCATCTTCAACTCTTCTGGACCTTATCAGGCCTCTTCATCATTAAGTCACTAGTGGCATGACCCGTCCCCTCCTGGGCAGTTCATACCCAATAGTTATACCCCCAACAATAGGTGAATGGCATACTCTCATTTTGCATCCCAGGTGTTGAGCTCATTTTGCAGCCCTATCCTGGAGAGTTGATAAGAACAAGAGGATCTATTGTAATTAACCATAAGGCCAATAGATTTAGAGAATCTATGCAAGACATCCTTGAGCTTTTCCAATAGTAGGGGATCGACATATTAGACAATAGGATATCCCAGACCAAAAGATCATCAATAAGTAGTTTTGTTCCATCATTGTGTGCCATGCCTCATTAATCACAATCCAAAGTAGTATAACAACCAAAACAAATATCAATGGAGAGATTGGGTCTCCCTGTCTAACCCCTCTATTACATGTGATTTTGTTGGTGCAATGGTAGGCCCCTTATGTTTTGTAGTTCGTTGACATAAAAAGTATGGGACTTATGTGTTTGCTAGTGCACACAGAGTAACAGGTCCCTGAGATATCGAGGAGTTTGATGCAAATGATGAAGATAATCTCCTTGCGGTGCAACAAAGGTTATCATCGAAGATTATGATAACAAGAGTGACCCCTCAAAAATTGCTGAAGTGAAGCAATTGGTTTGGTGTCTATCCGAGGAAAATGACTGCGTCCAAGGAGATTGAAGACGAAGTGAAGACATAGCATTTATTTCCTTGTTTTTCTTCTCTCTATTGAGTCATAGGACCACCGTACTATTAAGAGGGCTGTAGCGTTCGATACTTTGATTCTCTGATGCTAAACCCAAATCCTGTGAAAGTTGCCAGAGAAGTCTCTTTGTGTGCCGAGCAAATGCTTGCCAGCAAGAGACTAAGACCTTCGTTGCGAGAGATTTGACTCTGACCGAGGAGTTAGCATTACTTGTTCCTCAAGTAATGTTACTGTTGCTCCAAAATTCGACCGTTGTGAACGTGTCGGTTGGACATTGGCTGGACCACATGTCCAAAATGGTCATTTCCCATTCGGGAAGGCTGCGGCTATAAATAGCCACCCCGCGCCGGCTTTGTTCGGTGGCTGCACTGTTTGATTCTGAGAAAATTGTTGAGGGACCCCCTCTTTGAGTGATTTGAGTTTAAAATCCATCAAGAGAAAACCCCTAGAGCCGAAGAATTTGATAGTGGTTTAGCATCACTCGAATCTAAGCTCAGTATGCTCCGCCTATTACTCTTGAGAGCTGCAAACTCTCTACACGGTTAGGTGTCAATTTCTTCAGAGACCAAGAGCAATTGTGGTTCGTGAAGAAGAAGTCTATAAAGGTTCGTAGATCGCCTTCAAGTATCTACCATGCGTGATCGACATTGGTTGATGAACCAATTATCGAGGAGAATAGGGCGAAGAGAATTTATCTTCCGTGTTAAGTCACATCCCCTCCAACCAGACATAGTCCTTGTGCAAAAGGATGAACTGGTCGAAAAATACCCTGTCCCATCGAGCACCACTGGTTACCTATGATACCCATGTTTACATTCGATATGTTTTACTTCATGTAATTTGTCTCGATGCATGCTTCAGTTTCCATTCGGCACTTAGTTTTAGCTTGTTGTAGTTTGTTTTTCATTCACTCTGCTGCTGGGTTACAAGAGTTTTGAGTTTTCCGAAGAAAATTTAAAACTCCCATTCACCCCCCTCTGGTAGACATACTTCGTTCCTACAATTGGTATCAGAGAAAGGTACTCATTGACTATACTCATTTTGGCCTAACAACCTTGGAGTTTAAGTATGTCTTCAGTGAGCTACAAGTCACATCTCAAGATTCCCATATTCGATGGGACAGACTACCCCTTCTGGAAGGAGAACATGAAGATCCGTCTCCGAGCAATAGATGATGATATGTGGAATGTGGTGCAGTTCGGGTTCACAGTTGCTATACCTCAAGCCCCCACTAGTGAGGAGAAGAAACTCATTCATATGGATGCTCAAGACAAAGATGAAATTGGTGGCCATCTCTCTCGTGTGCAATTTCTTTGCTATCACCAGTAGCGTAAGTATTTCCCTTCGTTTTGAGAACCAAGGTATCAATCCAGTAGGAGGCTCCTCACAAGTCCCACGCGCTGAGGGAGTCCTGGATTAGGGGGTGTCCGGATGGCCGGACTATGACCTTTGGCCGGACTCCCGGACTATGAAGATAAAAGATTGAAGACTTCGTCCCATGTCCGGATGGGACTTTCCTTGGCATGGAAGGCAAGCTTGGCGATACGATATGTAGATCTCCTCCCATTGTAACCAACTCTATGTAACCCTAGCCCTCTCTGGTGTCTATATAAACCAGAGAGTTTTAGTCCATAGGACGAAGAACAATCATACCATAGGCTAGCTTCTAGGGTTTAGCCTCTCTGATCTTGTGGTAGACCAACTCTTGTACTACCCATATCATCAATATTAATCAAGCAGGAGTAGGGTTTTACCTCCATCGAGAGGGCCCGAACCTGGGTAAAAACATCGTGTCCCTTGTCTCCTGTTACCATCCGCCTAGACGCACAGTTCGGGACCCCCAACCCGAGATCCGCTGGTTTTGACACCGACATTGGTGCTTTCATTGAGAGTTCCTCTGTGTCGTCACCTTCAGGAAGGATGCCGCACCCCGTCTTTAAAGACGGCGCTGTTGCTAAAGGAGCTTTGGCTATCGACCAAACTCTCCGGCTAGGCAATTTTCTAATGACCGCCTGTTCGGTTGCTGCGCCGATGATGACTTCTCGAGTCATCGAAAGCAATCTCCATGTCAACTCGGAACTTGCCGAGCAGTTAGATCCGATGGAGCTCTCTTCCTTAAACGAGCTCTTGGATCACATCGCCGCCCTGGGAGTCGCTACAGACTATGATCAGATTGGGCTTAAACCCGATCCGAGAGAGATTGACTCTCCCCAGGTCACCCACCATGTCGAAGTGGTGGAGGAACAATGCGGCAAATCTTCACCAATCCTAAGGACCAGATGTGTTCGGATTCCTGATCCCTCCAAGCCAGACATCCGCGGAGGGGAGGACGTCACTCAAGCCATGAACCTAAAGTCAGGCAGCGGGCCTGATTCATTGGATAACATCCAAGAACCCAAGCTTCCGAGTTCGGAAATTTCTTGGCCCCTGAGTCCTAGATCGGGCGAGGTTCCGGATTTGAATCCACCCGCCCACCCAAATATAAGGGATCTATCCCAAATTCGGCAAGAGCCCAGGGAAACAGTACACCATTACTGGTCCAGATTCCTCCTGGTTATGAACAGGATAAAGGATTGCCGCTAGGGGGATGCAATTTCTTTCTTCTGCAACAACTGCACGGACATCGGAATCCTCAACTCCATATGTCGCCGTGAAATTACACGCTTCGCCAACTTGGCATCCATAGTACGAAAGTACTGTGTGACAGAAAGCGTTCGGAAAACCGAAACTAAATTCTGGGGCAATCCGACCCTGAATACAATCCTAATCTGAAACAAAAGGGCGCATTATCGCCAGGCACCTGGGCCAAACAACAAAAAACAAAAACCCTCTGTAGGGTATGGAACCGTACTGGAGGGATGGATCAATGGACCCTGTAAAATTCATAGTACAGAGGGTGCCACAACAACTCATAGCCTTAGAGCATGTTGGATACTCCGGCAGGTGGCCAGAAGTGGCGAGGAGCTTCTAACTCCAGAATCCGCAGAGCACCACCCTAGGAACGCTAGTACGGTATCAACAGTCTTCGAGACTTTCGCATCAAACAATGCAAGGAAACGAACACTCCGCAACCTTACCGAAGTCTACCAGGTAGCGGCAATAAACCCATGGAGTGACACTGCTATTACCTTTAATGCCAGTGACGAACCTAAATTCCGGACTGCCCGAGCACCAGTCGCACTGGTCCTCAGTCCGATAGTGGACGACTTTCGGCTTACCAAGGTACTCATGGATGGTGGCAGCGGATTGAACCTCATTTATGAGGAAACCCTACGAAAAATGGAAATAGACTGGAGCCGCATTGAGCGAAGCAACACAACCTTTAGAGGAATTATCCCCAGTTGGGAAGCATGTTGTACAGGAAAAATCACACTGGATGTGGTGTTCGGCACGCTGGATAATTACAGATCCGAGGAGGTCACATTTCAAGTGGCCCCGTTCAGCAACGGATACCACGCTCTGTTAGGGCGAGAGGCATTCACAATTTTTCAAGCTATACCCCATTACGGGTACATGAAGCTCAAAACGCCCGGACCCAACGGAATCATCACTCTTGCTAGCAATCCGGACATAGCACTCCGCGCCGAAAACAAGACAGCCGCACTGGCCCTCGAGGCATTATCCGAAGCCCTAGTGGCCGAGGAACTAACTGCGTTGCGCTCCACGGTGGACAGGGACGACGTGATACTCGACAAAATATCCAAGTCCACCTTCAAGCCGGTAGACGAAATAGTCAAGTTCCAAGTCCATCCAACGGACACTACAAAAAAACGGCCTCCATCGGGGCACAACTAAACCCTGATGTAGACGCCGCACTAAGGGAATTCCTACGTGAAAATTGGGACATTTTTGCCTGGCACCCTTCAGACATGCCAGGAATCCCACGCAGACTGGCCGAGCACAGCCTGAACATCCTAAAAGGATTCAAGCCTGTTAAGCAGGCTCTTCGGCGTTTCTCCGAACCTAAGAGACAAGCCATGGGAGAGGAGCTAGCCAAACTACTGGAAGCCGGATTCATCAGAGATATAAAACATCCGGACTGGCTAGCAAACTTGGTGATGGTACCAAAGAAGGACAAATCCTGGCGCCTATGCGTCGATTTCAAAGACCTCAATAAGGCCTGCCCAAAGGATCCCTTCCCCCTCCCCTGCATTGATCAAATCATCGACGCCACTGCAGGACACGATTCATTGTGTTTCCTCGATGCATACTCTGGCTACCACCAAATTAAGATGGCAGAGTCAGACCAAGCCGCAACAGCATTCGTCACCCCATACGGCCCATTCTGCTTCAACCCAATGCCCTTCGGGCTCAAAAACGCCAGTGCAACATATCAGCGCATGATTCAGACATGTCTGGCCAACCAGATCGGCAAAACAGTTGAAGCATACGTGGATGACGTGGTCGTCAAAACAAAGCATGTCGAAACTCTAATAGATGACTTGAGGCTCATGTTCGATAACCTCCGAACATATGACATTAAGCTTAACCCGGAAAAATGCATTTTAGGCATACCAGTCGGAAAGCTCTTGGGCTTCATCGTATCCGGTAGAGGAATTGAAGCAAACCCAGCCAAGATCCGAGCTCTGTCACAACTGGATATTCCAAAAGATCTCAAGCAAATACAAAAATTGACTGGATGCATGGTGCCTCTAAGCCGCTTCATCTCCCGCTTAGGGAAAAGGCATTACCCCTCTACCGACTCCTCCGGCGCACCGAACACTTCGAGTGGACGGATACCACCACGGCCGGACTCGAAGAAATAAAAGCCATACTGGCAACAAACCCGGTCCTGGCCGCGCCTAACATTGGCGAACCAATGTTGTTATACATCGCGGCAACTCACCAAGTTGTAAGCGCAGTCCTCTTTGTCGAACGAGAAACAGACGGACACAAATTCCTGGTCCGGAAACCAGTCTACTATGTGTCCACTGTCCTCACTCCATCCAAGTCCCGGTACCCGCATTACCAAAAGATAGCATACGCAGTGTTCATGGCATCCCGAAAGCTACGACACTACTTTCAAGAGTGTTCAACAACAGTAGCCTCCGAAGTACCTCTTAGTGATATCATAAATGCGACGCAGCGGGCCGGATTGCCAAATGGGCCATTGAGCTCCTCCCGTTCGACATAACCTATAAGCCACGGCGAGCCATTAAGTCGCAAGCCTTGGCCGACTTTGTCGCCGAATGGACTGAAGCCAAACTCCCTAAAGAGTACGACACATATTCCAACAGGATCATGCACTTCGATGGCCCCAAAATGCTGGCGGGTCTGGGGGCTGGCGTCGTTTTGACGTCCCCAACAGGAGATACAGTCCAATATGTACTCCAGATAATGTATACGGACTCAAACAATGCAGCCGAATACGAGGCCCTTCTACATGGCCTCCGGATGGCAGTCTCCATGGGCATTCAATGCCTAGAGGTGCGTGGGGATTCGAACCTCGCGATATCCCAAATAAACGGAGACTTTGATGCCAAAGATCCGAAAATGGCAGCTTATCGGAACGCCGTCCTAAATATGTCAGCTCGGTTCGAAGGGCTGGAATTTCACCATATAGTCCGAGAAAACAATCAGGCAGCAGACGTCTTGGCACGCATCAACGCAAAGCGCGATGCAGTCCCCCCCCCCAACATTTTCCTGGAAAGGCTATTCAAGCCATCCGTACAGTGGGAAGGGGAATATGGAAATAACTATCCGGACTTGGCCGCACCACCGGACACCGAACATTCTGACACAACGGAAGACTCCGCCAATGAAGTCCCACCCTCAACCCACGTAATAATGGCAGTAATTGCCCCGTGGATAGAACCATTCTTAGCCTACTTAACTAGGCAGGAACTTCCCGAGGACCAAAATGAGGCACGCTGCATAGTGCGGCGATCTAAAGCCTATAAAGTCCACAAAGGAGAGCTTTATAAGAAAAGCACCACCGGAGTCCTTCAAAGGTGTATCTCCGAAGAGGAAGGGCGGAACCTTCTGGCTGAAATTCACGCCGGACTCGGCGGGCACCACGCCGCAGCCCGGGCCCTTGTAAGCAAGGCCTTCCGTACCAGATTTTATTGGCCGACAGCCTGGGCAGATGCTCAGGACTTAGTCCAGCGATGCGTCGGTTGCCAATTATTTGCTAATCAAAGCCACATGCCACCTACCGCTCTCCAAACTACACCCATTACCTGGCCTTTTGTGGTCTGGGGGCTTGACATGGTTGGACCCCTTAAAGGAGGAACCCACAAGCAAAAATATCTACTGGTCATGGTGGACAAATTCACCAAATGGATAGAGGCCAAGCCTGTTAAGACGGCCGAATCCGGACCGGTGATAGACTTCATATCAGGGGTGGTACACCGTTACGGCATCCCCCACAGCATCATCACAGACAACGGCACAAACGTTACGGCCGATGAGGTTAAACTCTGGTGCAAAAACATGGGCATCAAGCTCGACTATGCTTCAGTCTATCACCCACAAACTGATGGGCAAGTCGAACGAGCCAATGGTCTAATCATGAGCGGCATCAAACCCAGATTAGTGCGATCTCTCAAGGAATGTAACACGCACTGGGTAGAGGAGCTCGACTCCGTACTCTGGGGGCTGCGGACCACGCCGAATCGCACTACCGGATTCACACCATTCTTTATGGTATACGGCGCAGAGGCAATCCTGCCCTGCAACATAATTCATGACTCACCTCGCGTGCGCATGTACGAAGAAAGAGAAGCCGAGCTCGATCGGCAGGACAGCTTGGACGTGTTGGAGGAGGAGCGCGACGTGGCAAAAGCCCGTTCCACATTCTATCAACAACAGGCTCGAAGATATCAAAGCAGAGAAGTACGGGCCAAAACTTACAATGTTGGTGAACTGGTTCTACGCCTGCCGGACAAGAAAAAGGACAAACTCAAGCCCAAATGGGAGGGTCCCTTCGTAATCGACCAAGTCCCGACCGGTGGAGCGTACCGTCTGCGAGATGCATCGGATAACCGACTCGAGCCGAACCCATGGAACACAGCACACCTATGAAGATTCTACGCCTAGCGTCGGACTCTGTATTCGTCTCCTTCCTCTGTCCCTTTTTTATTTTACAAATTAGCTGCCTTATATTTCTCTCTTCTCCCTCCCTTTTTCTTCCAAGCCTTTAAGAGCTTGCTTGCGCATTGTTCACACATAATTGATGCGCCACCCGTGCTCACTATACTTGTGGGCTTCTTTATCAGAAGCTTATATACACGGGCCTCATGCCCAACACATGTGTGACACTTCTGCATGAACCTTTTATCCACCATTATATGCATTGATATGACTTAAGTTTTGGCCAAGCTGGGTTGCCTGGCTCCTGTGCTTACCGCTACGTCCCCGTTTGTTTGGCTAGGTGGTAAAGGGAGCACCTCTGCAATTGTTACTACCGGGTCAGCCGGATGTGTACCTCAGACTGGGTGAAGCCAAAAGCTAGCGTTCTTAAGGGAATATTCAGTCGGTGAACTAAAAGATGATTTTTCACTTGTTTATTTATCTGCCCCCAGATGCTTTTTTGCTTTTTTCGCAGTCCGGACATGCACTTTAGGGCATGCCTCCCAGGGAAAGGAACCCCTAAGGGAACTATTCTCCCTGGAAGATGTTTCTTACTAACCATGTAATATAACATAACTAGTTGGGCACTTGTCTGCTAAAGCACTTATGACCCCTACGCCTGGTCTCCACGCATGCCCCAATTCTTACATAACCGAGAGGGTATTCGGACACACTCTGGACTATCGGGTCCAGAGGTTGAAGCGAAAAGGTCCACAATGACAAATGATCTACAGTCCAGCTAGAAGGCATTTTACATGTCATTTTAAATTACATAGTCAATTTGACTAGGTATATTCTTCTTCAATACCATCCAACAGGCTGTCTAATTTACAGTCCTGTTGGGAATACTTGGCGGCCAGCTCTACCTGGCCGTACACCAAACTGACAGGGATCTCCTTCCCGTCAGGCCCCATAGGTCCGACCTCGGCCATGTGGTTTGGGTCAGCCTTCGTGTACCGCGTCTTCACCATGGCCCAGGCCTCCCTGGTGCCTTGACGACAGGCCGATATCTTCCATAATCGGAGGCGCTACCACGCTCCCTTCAGCTTCTCTGCAAGCTCTCCAAGGCCTTCGGGCATGGAGATGGATGGCCACAAAGCCTGGATGACACCTTGCATCACCTGCCGAACTCGTTCGTGCAATTGCGATAACTCGGGATGAACGTCACCCGTGGAACCGGGCATTTCCTCCGCAGGCCGACCTATCAGCATATCTACAGACATAACTCTGTCAATCGACTTCCTCGCCGAACTCTTTTTCGAAGATTCGCTCAAGCACTTACTAAAAATGCCGCGTCGAAGTCGCTGATTTTCCTTTACTGAATCCGACAGCGGAGCACGAACATCCTTTAGTTCCTCGCCCAGCTGGGTATTGACACCTTGAAGCTTGTTCTTCTCTTGCCTCACCCTCGTAAGCATGCTCTCACCGGCCTTTAACTGGCGCAAGAGTTGTTGCTTGTCCGGATCCACTCCGGCCCCATCTGCACTGTTATTGTCAGAATTGCACACATGCCGCACTTCACAAACATACTTATCTTTCGAAGCATATATTACCTGAGGGGGTCCCCTTGGCATTCTCTGTAGTGGCTAGTGCGGCCTCAAGTTGGGCCTTGCACTCTTCCAGCTCCTGGGACAGTTGGTATTCTTTTTTGTAAGATCCTGCATAACAAATGATCCTTAAATCAGTTATTTTAACTGTTTCAAGTCTCGGGGGCTACTGACATATATAACCATCAGATTTACTCACCCGTATGTCTTTTACATACTACTCCGTGGCTCTGGCTAGACCATTTTGAGCGGCATGGAGGTACGCATCTCCCGTATTAAAGGCATCCAATGCCTCTTGGAAAAAACATGCGTCACGAAGAACAGTCCGGCAACGCCTGTGGTTCATGGCACTCTCCACCTCTGAATTGGTGGAAGATAGACCGTCCATGTCCTCTGTTAGAGGAGCGTCTGGTGCGTGCCCCATGTTCGCCTCCGCTTCCGGACCCAGCCTTGACGCCTGGCCGGTGGATATAGTCCGGCGGGCGCTCTTCTTCCTAAAGAGAGCATGAACGTTAGTATGCCTTGAAGGCATAAACCCTGGGCATTAAAGTCGCAGGCTGTACCGTTGCGCCGACGTCTCGATCCGGTCCGCACTTCTTTTTAGCCCGCCGGGCCTCAATGGCCCTTGCTGACTAGCCACCGCGGGCTCGGCCCTCCGCCTCAAGGATTTCCCCTGCAAAAAAACGCCATTGGTATACGGCAATCAAAAATAAGCATGGATGGATCCTCTTGAAAGTACTGGGACTTCGATCTTGGTTACCTTTGAGGCTGGAAGTAGTCCGGGATAATCGGCCGTAATGGCCACTAAGGTGTTGTCCTTACTCATTTGACGAAACACCCCATCAATCAGCTCCACGCATAAGTCCGGGTCCTCTTGGGAGTCCGGGTCGAGGGACTGTTCTGGGTCCTCGGGTTGTGGAGGAGGGCTGTTTATCTCCTTTACAGTCTGGCAAAGCTCCTGCGTTAAATTTTCTAGACTAAGTACTTGACTATGGGAATTTGAAAACGGATAGACAAGTGAAAGTGTTCACTCACCCAGCTTGGAGGATTATACATAGAGAATCCGCCCCGTGGGTTGACACGGAGGAATTCCTCCTCCTCTCCCTTGTACAAAGCAGATAAGATCTTCGTTAGAGTGGCAGCTGAATCCGGCCTCTTGCGACCGCATCGGGTGGCATCGTCCTCCCCGTTGAAATCCCACATGGGGTGGCCTCTGTACTGAAGTGGCTGCACCCCCCGCATAATGCATGTGGCCATGACCTCGATCATGGTCAGTCCGGAATGAGCTAACAACCTTATCCGGCTCATCAGGTAAAGGACGTCCCTGTCAGTTTCCCTCTGAGGGCTCCGTGGACGCCAGCTCAGGAGTTTCTTCAAGGGAGCATTATTGAACTCAGGGAGGCCGATCCGTACAGGGTCCGGCAGGGGGACGTCATCTATATAAAACCATTCTGAAGGCCAGTCCTCGGACGCCTTCTTTGGGGTTCCGAATAGATATCCGGTCCTAGCGATGCGCCATAGTTCGGCTCCGCCCACTTGATAAATCGACCCCTCCTGAGAGCGGGGCACGAGGCAGAACAACTTCTTCCATAGTGCGAAATGGCCCTCAACGCCCAAAAATAGCTCGCAAAGGGCCACGAAGCCCGCAATATGCAGTATGGAGGCAGGCGTGAGGTTGTGTAGCTGGAGGCCATAAAACTCTAGTAGCCCCCGGAGAAACGGATGAATTTGAAATCCGAGCCCTCTTATTAAATAAGGGACAAGGCATACCCTCTCTCCTTTGGAGGGATTGGGGACGCTCTCCGCCTGCCCTCCGCCACTATAGGCAGCAAGCCCGGCTCGAACTGGGACCATATATGCTGGGGGAGGAGCCCCTTGGTTTGGAGCGCTACTAACTCGCTGTGTGGGATGGAACACCGCTCCCAATCTCTGGGCCGGGGGCTGGAGGGGCGAGAGGAGGAGCTGCGTCGACCAGCCATGATGGAATGGATCTCTGTCGAATGCGCTCTGATGAATGCTCGCGGAGGGAAGATGGTGTGAATTGGATCTAAATCCCCGTCCCTTTTATGGGCGGTTCATTTACGCAGCTAGGAGTAAATGAAAAAAAACCTGGCTTTTCGCATTCATTTGACATGTGGAAGATGGTCATTATTGGGCACAGAAGCCAAGGAGCGCAGCATGCATTAGAAGCCGGACACTATTTGACAGGTACATGGAATTTGGAGAAGAACTCGCCTTGCAATGCCGAAGACAAATTTGCGCGCCAGACTCGTCGTCATTGAAGCCTGGTTCAGGGGCTACTGAGGGAGTCCTGGATTAGGGGGTGTCCGGATGGCCGGACTATGACCTTTGACCGGACTCCCGGACTATGAAGATACAAGATTGAATACTTCGTCCCGTGTCCGGATGGGACTTTCCTTGGTGTGGAAGGCAAGCTTGGCGATACGATATGTAGATCTCCTCCCATTGTAACCGACTCTGTGTAACCCTAGACCTCTCCGGTGTCTATATAAACCGGAGAGTTTTAGTCCATAGGACGAAGAACAATCATACCATAGGCTAGCTTCTAGGGTTTAGCCTCTCTGATCTCGTGGTAGACCAACTCTTGTACTACCCATATCATCAATATTAATCAAGCAGGAGTAGGGTTTTACCTCCATCGAGAGGGCCCGAACCTGGGTAAAAACATCGTGTCCCTTGTCTCCTGTTACCATCCGCCTAGACGCACAGTTTGGGACCCCCTGCCCGAGATCCGCCAGTTTTGACACCGACACGCGCCTACACAAAAAAAACAAGAACCTCGCAACCAACACGATAATTGGGTTGTCAATCCCTTCACGGAAACATGCGAAAGGGAGATCTGATAGAGATACTATGATAAGATAAATATTTTTGGTATTTTTATGAAATAGATTGGAAATTAAAAGATGCAAATAAAAGTAGATGAAAAACTTATATGATAAAAGATAGACCCGGGGGCCATAGGTTTCACTAGTGGCTTCTCTCAATATAACATAATTATTACGGTGGGTGAACAAATTACTATCGAGCAATTGTTAGAAAAGTGCATAGTTATGAGAATATGTAGGCATGATCATGTATATAGGCATCACATCCATAACAAGTAGATCAAAAAATTCTGCATCTACTACTATTACTCCACACATCGACCGACTCCTTCCTGCATCTAGAGTATTAAGTTCATAATAACAGAGTAACGCATTAAGCAAGATGACATGGTGTAGAGGGATAAACTCATGCAATATGATGTAAACCCCATCTTTTTATCCTCGATGGCAACAATACAATACGTGCCTTGCTGCCCCTGCTATCACTGGGAAATGGCACCACAAGATTGAACCCAAAGCTAAGAACTTCTCCCATTGCAAGAAAGATCAATCTAGTAGGCCAAACCAAACTAATAATTCGAAGAGACTTGCAAAAATAACCAATCATACATAAAAGAATTCATAGGAGATTCAAATATTTCTCATAGATAAACTAGATCATAAACCCACAATTCATCGGATCTCGACAAACACACCGCAAAAAGAGTTACATCGAATAGATCTCCAAGAAGAGGAAGGAGAACTTTGTATTGAGAATGAAAGAGAGAGAAGAAGCCATCTAGCTAATAACTATGGACCCGAAGGTCTGTGGTAAACTACTCACAACTCATCGGAGAGGCCTTGGTGGTGATGGAGAGGCCCTCCATGGTCGGTTCCCCCTCTGGTGGAGCACCGACAAAGGCTCCAAGATGGGATCTCGCGGATAGATAAGGTTGCGGCGGTGGAATTAGGTTTTCGTGGTGCTCCTGGATGGTTCCGGGGTACGTAGATATATATAGGAGGAAGAAGTAGGTCGGTGGATGCTCGAGGGACCCACGAGGGTGGGGGCGTCCCCACCCTTACAGAGCGCGCTAGGCACCCGCGTGACCGCCTCGCTCGTTGCTTGATGTGCACTCCAAGTCCCCTGGTTTGCATTTGTTCCAAAAAGATCGCTCGCGAAGGTTTCATCCCATTTGGACTCCGTTTGATATTCCTTTTCTGCGAAACACTGAAATAGACAAAAAAACAGCAATTCGGGCTGGGCCTCCGGTTAGTAGGTTAGTCCCAAAAATGATATGAAAGTTTAAAGTAAAGCCCATAAACATCCAAAACAGGTAATATAATAGCATGGAACAATCAAAAATTATAGATACGTTGGAGACGTATCAAGCATCCCCTAGCTTAATTCCTGCTCGTCCTCGAGTAGGTAAATGATAAAAACAAAACTTTTGATGTGGAATGCTACCTAGCATAATTCTCAATGTAGTTTTCTTTATTGTGCCATGAATCTTCAGATCCAAATGATTCAAAATAAAAGTTCATATGGACATGATAAACAATAATACTTCAAGCATACTAACGAAGTAATCATGTCATCTCAAAATATCATGGCTAAAGAAAGCTATCCCTACAATATCATATAGTCTGGCTATGCTCTATCTTCATCACACAAAGTATTTAATCATGCACAACCCTGATGACAAGCCAAGCAATTTTTTCATACTTTAGTATTCTCAAACTTTTTCAACTTTCACGCAATACATGAGCGTGAGCCATGGACATAGCACTATATGTGGAATAGAATGGTGGTTGTGGAGAAGACAAAAAAGAGGAAGATAGTCTCACATCAACTAGGCATATCAACGGGCTATGGAGATGCCCATTAATAGACATCAATGTGAGCGAGTAGGGATCGTGTCGGCGTTCTGGGAACGGGGGTCCCCAGACTTGCCTGCCTGCAGACTGCGGCGTGGCTCAAGGGGCGGCCCAGCATGGACCATCTTCATCAGCACGAGCTCAAGGCCCTCGCGAGGGGCCAACACTCGCGGGGTGCACGACAGGAAGCTTCCTCAGGCACGGCCTCGTCAGGCTGGCTCGCGAGGAGGCGGAGAGATCAAGGCGGGGTTCCTCACGAGGTGCCCATGACGTAAGCCATGACGACCAAGGGCGCCAGGAGGGCGCCAGCCCGCGCAGTGTCCTTCTTTCCCCTTTGGTGCAAAGGGAGCAAGTGCAGGCGAGAGCATCAAGCAAAGGCATCCATTTCAGTGCAACAAGACCAAGACCGTCGCAACGGCAGGAAGGAAGTCATCGTGGAGCCCAGGAAGGCGTCACCACCAGAGCCTTTGGCAGGCGAGGACCAACTTTATTCAGGATAAGTGTACTGGATGTTCGTCTTCAAAATGGCCAATTGTTGGCGCCCTTCCCACTCAATATTTGGGAAGAGGCCCAGGGCCTTTGCCTATAAATAGGACTAGCCACCCACAAGGTAGAGGCATCGGATCATCATTAGGAAACCAGTAGAAAGAGCGACTGAACTCCCCCTAGCAGTTCATCGCACCAGCCAAGAACAGACCCTCGCGAGGCTGTTCTTCCTTGAATTGTTCATCACCAGCCCAAGAGGCAATCCACCACACCACAAACTAGAGTAGGGTATTACACCACAATGGTGCCCCGAACTAGTATAAACCCTGTGTCTCTTGTGCTGTTCCTTTGATTGCTTAGATCCTAGCGAGGCGGTGAGGTGCAGGTAGGTAGAGGGTGAGATCTCCGCGCGCACCCCAGTGTTCAAATCTAGAGGGTCTGCCAGAACCCGAAATCTGACATTTGGCGCGCCAGGTAGGGGTGCGCCGGAATTCGTCTTCCGCCACCCTGTTCTTCACCGACCATCGCATCCATGTCAGACGCTCGTCGGGCCTGCGCCGAGCGCCGAGCCGCTCTCGCTTCCTGCGTCGCCCAGACGACCCACGTCGGCGGCCACCCCCACCGTTCCCCGTCGCCTACCGTCAACGCCGCCACCGGCCCGGCGGGGAACGAGCAGCAAGCATCGTCCCAGCATCCGTCCATGAGGCGAGGCGGCCGCACTGCTACTCCCTCACTCGCCCCAACTGGTTCTTCATCCCGCGCACCCCGCGCGGCCATGGAGGATCGAGCTGCGCTCATCACGGCAAACGAGCTCCTGCGCTATCGCCCAGTCAACGACATCTACGAAGAGTGGCTCGACCGTGTCGCCGAGCTCGTCCGGGCCGCAGGGGGCTCCCCCGCGCCATCCTTCTCGCTGCACCGCGCCCCGCCCTACGCGGGCATTGAAGCTCCGGGGGCGCCTCATCCGCCTCCCCCTCAAGAAGGCACCCTGGCCCCAAGGCGCGTGGCCCCTGGGCGGAACCCACTCCGTCCGGCGTCAGCGCAGCAAGAGCGGAGCTGCCAAGAGGTCCCTCGCCCCCAAGAAGCTGCCCGAGTGCTCCCTGCTGCGGTCCATCGCGACCACGTTCCTGTTCCAGCGCACCAAGACCCCGCGCTGCTCCCAGCTGCAGCGCATGGGGACCCGCAAGACCAAGCTCTTCGTCACCAAAGGCCTCCCGTGGCCACAGCAGGCTGCCTTGCCTTCACCACCGAGCTGCGTAGCGTCGCGTGGCCCTGCAAGTTCAAGCCAGACCTTCCTCCTCTCTACGACGGCACGGCCAACCCTGCGGAGTTCCTCCAGCTCTACGAGCTGGGCATCGAAGCCGCCAACGGGGATGAGAAGGTCATGGCGAACTGGTTTCCCATGGCACTCAAGGACGGGGCCCGAACCTGGCTCCTGGAATGATCTCCTCCTGGGACGAGATGCACACCCGTTTCATCGCCAACTTCCAAGGTACTCGCGACTGGCCACCCGCCAAGAGCGACATGCGCCGTATCAAGCAGCAACCAGGGGAGACCCTGCAGAAGTACATCCAGCGCTTCAACAACGCACGTCTCAAGATTCCCAAGGTGACCGAGGAGGCCATCATCTCAGCCTTCTCCGACGGTGTGCGTGATGTCAAGATGAAGGAGGAGCTGGCGATGCATGAAGATCTGTGCACTTCCTTGGAGCTTTTCAACTTGGCGACCAAGTGCGCAAGGGCTGAGGAAGGGCGCCTTTCCCTCCTCGAGCTGCCAGCCGTAGACCCAGAAGAGAAGAAATCCAAGGCCAAGGACGTGAAGCGCAAGGGGGCTGCCGTGCTTGTGGCAGAACCAGACACCAAGCGGGGCAGAGATCAGCCTGAGTCTTTCAAAGGCAGCCGGTACTGTGTATACCACGACCTCCACACCCACAACACCAACGAATGTTAAGAGCTACGAGCTGTGCGAGAAGGGAGGATCGGCCGATGCCCCGACCGCAATGATCGAGGCTACGTCCGAGGAGGAGGAAGGAACGCACGACGCCGGGAAGACCGCGACCGTCGCCAAGGGTGGCGCGACCAACCTCGCGAGGATCGCTGGCAGGATCAGCCTCGCGAGGGAGACTGGAGGGAATAGCCTCGCGAGGCTCGTCCACAAGGAAACGCAGGCCTCCCTTCACTGCCGTCGCAGCCAAGGAGAAACAAGGACCATCATCAGGACGAGGGGGCTGGGGGCTTCCAGGAGCCGTGCGCGATCGCCTGGATCCTGGGAGGGGCTCAAGCCCCAGCCTCTCAACGCATCTTCAAGCAGTTCGCCCATGAAGTGAATGCAGTCCTCCCCAAGCTCGAAGCCACGCGCCCCCTCAGGTGGTCGGCGTGCGCCATCACGTTCAGTTCAGCAGATCAGCTCAAGTGCGCGGCCACAGCCGGAGTCCTCCCGATGCTTTGCTCCCCAGTCATCAGCAACGTGCAAGTCACCAGGACACTCATCGACGGCGGGGCAGGGCTCAACATCCTGTCCGTAGAGACATTCAACAATCTTCAAGTGCCTTACGATCAGGTTCAGCCAACCAAGCCTTTCTCCAGAGTCACTGATGGCTCCATGGTTCCGATTGGGCAGGTCCGCCTCCCTGTCACCTTCGGGGCGCGCAACAACTACCGCACCAAGCTCATCGACTTCGACGTCGCCCACATTTGCCTACAATACAATGCCATCCTCGGGTACCCAGCTCTCACCAAGTTCATGGCCGTGACTCATCACGTCTACAACGTCCTCAAGATGCCAGGAAGTGGCGGAGTCATCACGGTGCCCTGTGAAGAAAGAGACGCAGTGTGCTCCCTGGAGCGAGCTTTTCAGACCGCATCACTTGAAGACCCAGATCGCGGGAGCGGGAGGCTCCCTGAGACCACTCCCAGGAAGAAGAAGACACCGCTAGGCCCAACCCCTCAGGAGGCAGGCCTCTCAGGGTCTGTGCCTGCTCAGGGGGCACCTCCTTCTGTCATATAGGAAGGCGCGCCTGGCGCCCTCCTCAAGCAAGGCTTGGGGGCTCCCTCCTGGAGGGCCACCGACTTTGCTAAGGTCACGAGGGAGGCACTTGGGCACCACTTGGAGCCGTGTTTCAGAGCATGTTTCCCTCAGGAAGGAGCAAGGCAAGGAGGGCCAAACCCTCAGGAGTTCGTTAGACAGATCACGCAGGAGTTGCAGGAGTCAAGAGTCATGAGTGGCAGCTGCTGCTTACCCGCCGCAACTCCCCATCAAGGTGGGCTGCGCGTCTGCATCGACATCCCAGGGCTCAACCGAGCCGCCTCTCAGGAGAGCTTCTGGCCCTCACGCGTGGGGCGCTGCGAAGGCCCTCCCCACAGCTACGTTCGCATGCCCTATGGCTTGCCGAACGCGGCTGCCGCGTACCAGTGCCTCATGAGGAGCATCCTGGAGGCTCAGGAGGCAAGGCGTTCCATAGTCCTGGCTGAGATGGAGATGGTCCGCGAGGAGCCGCCAGCGCCTCTGGAGCCTCCCGAGGCTCCTGGGCCTGGGAGCCTGTAAAGATCGGCTTCCGCAGCCCACGGCATCCGCTACTACCACACCCCTTCGCCTTCAACGCTATCAGGTGACATCCTTCAAGTTTCATTTCCAGCTGGGAGCGCCCCCAGGGCTACATTATTGCCAGGCTGCATGGGTCCGTC
Source organism: Triticum aestivum (assembly GCF_018294505.1). Classification (NCBI taxonomy): domain Eukaryota; kingdom Viridiplantae; phylum Streptophyta; class Magnoliopsida; order Poales; family Poaceae; genus Triticum; species Triticum aestivum. The sequence continues at coordinate 628,911,076 of NC_057795.1, read as the reverse complement.
CCTGCGGCATGTATCCCCTTTTTACTTTACGTTCCTAGCTTACTTTGTTGGGAGCGCCCTTCGGGCTGCATCATCCCCAAGTCACTCAGGTCGGACCCAGTGGCATGTACCCCTATTGCGTTTATTTTCGGGCCATGTGTTCGACCCATCATGCTTGTTATTTGATGCCTGTCCGTGGCACCTCTTCTTCCTTCATGTCGGCCGCTTGCACGTTAAAGGGGGGGGGTACCTGAGCATCGCGGCTCAGGGCTCCTACTGGCTCTCCAGCCCTCACCCTCTAGCTTTGTCCATGGCATCGCGACCTGGCAAACCAGCGACGGTTGAGACCCGCTCGAGGGTCGGGACCCGAGGACGTAGAGCGTCGACATCTAACCAAGCTTGCATGTTAAAGGGGGGTACCTGAGCATCGTGACTCAGGGCTCCTACTGGCTCTCCAGCCCTCACCCTCTGGCTTTGTCCATGGCATCGCGACCTGGCAAGCCAGCAACGGCTGAGACCCGCTTGAGGGCCGGGACCCGAGGACGTAGAGCGTCGGCATCTAGCCAAATTTGCAGGAACACATCACAAGTTAAGGCCCAGTGCCAGGCGCAACCCACCTTGAGGTAGGGCCCCGTGAGTCCCGCGCTGGCTCATGGGTGCCCAGATACACCTCCTCAGGCCCTATCGTGCCATCCACATGTCAGGGCGGGGTTGTACACGCCCCGGGGGCTCCTCCCGGAGGGGAGCCCCCTCCCACACACCAGTGGAAGCACCATGCTCCGCGCTGGCTGACGACACTGCCGAGGAGCGGCTATGCCCGTACACATACAGAAGCCCTATGCTCCGCGCTGGTGATAAACAACTGAGGGTGGCCCCCGGCTGCATCAACCTCAGGGAGCCCAGAGCTCAGTGTCCGGACTCATCGCAACGCCTCCCCTCGGGAGTGCCGCGCGAGGGGGCTGGGCACGGGGGCTGCGCCTAGGTCATGCCCAGACGCACGCCACCCAGCCAGGCCCCTCGGGCCTGGTTCATCACTCCTGAGCATCGCGACTCAAGAGCCTAACTGGTCACGTAGCCCCTCACTCCTTAGTTCCGAAAGGCTAATGGCAGTTGAGGTATGCACGAGGCTGGGCTCTACAGACGTAGAATGGTAGATTCACCCACACATCTCACCTCCCTACTTGCTGTTCGCGCACCAAGGGGGACTCCTGAGCATCGCGACTCAGGAGCCTAACTTGTCACATAGCCCCTCACTCCTTGGTCCTGTCCTGGTTTCCGGTCGGGGCTAATGACGGCTGAGGTATGCGCGGGGCCGGGCTCTGCCGGCGTAGAACATAAGCAAGCAGGAAGAGCGCAAATCTCAAGGAATTCAAAAGCAAATATTACAGTCCATAACTGTTATCACGACACCAAATACAAGTTTAAATGCCTCCCCGAGGCATGATACATGTTGCAGGAGCTGAAAGCAGGACATGAGCCACGACGGAGTCATTTGTTGGCGACGGAGCTACGCGGAGCGGGTTTGCCTCGTGAAGCCGTAGGGCCGGCAGCGCCTCGCTTCGGCTTGGTGCTGAAGGCCCGGAACTTCACCAGCAGAGCCTCCGCATGACCCTTCACGGCCTCAGCAGCGGCAGCGGCAAGCTCGCCGCTCGCTGGCAACAGCAGGCTATTGAGGTCGACGTTGGGATCGAGAAGGTAGACGTGGGTAAGGACCCGCGTCAGCGCTACAGAAGACAGGACACGCGCCTCGGCCTCAGCCGTAGGGCCAAGGCCAAGTGGGACATCTTCAAGAGCACGGATCAGGAAGGGAAGCAGCTTGGCGGGGCCGTCCTCGGCGCCGGCCAGCGGGCTTTCCAGGCCGCTGTCGTAAATCGACCTCAGCAAGGTGCGAGCCTTCACCTCCATCTCCGTGAAGGCCTCATGGTCCTCGGCGAGAACCCGCGCCTTGCCGTCCAGCTCGACCTCCCTCGCCTCCAACTCCTGCTCCAGTGCGCCCAGGCGGTCACAACGCTTGTTAAGCTTGGCGTCTCGGTCCTTGACGCAGCCTTGTGAGCCTTCATGTCTTCCTCCTTCTCTTGGCGAATGCGGACCTCCTTGGCAAGCTGGCCCCGCAGGCCCTGCAACTCGCTCTCCAGCGCCTTGCAGCAACCTCGGGCATCAGCCGCCTCCCCCAAGGCAGCGTTGCGAGCAGCCTTCGCCCAAAGGACGGCCTGCTTCTCCTCGTCGCAAGCCGTCAAGGCCTGAACCAGCGCCGCTCGAATCGAGGCGTCAAAGCGAATCTAGCCAGAAGCCAGCTCCAAGCGCCCGACCACCAAGCGAGGGTCGGCACCTAGAAGATCTTGCCGCAGCCGGTCCAGTTCAGTAGCAGCACAATCCAGGACAGCGGGAGGAGTCAGAGAGACAACAGTTGGTGGAGTAGGAGGAGAGGACGGTAGCGTAACCACAGTATCCTGAGACGGGACCTGCTGCGCCCTAACAGCGGTGGCGGTGGCGTCAGGCAAGGATACCTCAGGAGTCGCTTGGGCCATGGGGGCTGAGCTCGCCCCAGCCAGCTCCACCAGGCCTCGCGAGGATGACCGGACAGGAGAGGCCCGTGCCTTGCAGCCACCTTCTTTCGCGGTCAGAGGTGCTGCCCCAGACGGAACCTCAGGAGCCCCCTTCAGCTTCTTCGCTGCAGGCGCCAGCCTAGCTAAGAGATACGGATGTCAAGCCTCAGCGACGAAACAGGGAATAAAACAAGAATTAAGCACTTACTAGTCATCGCTCGCGAGCTCGAGCAACCTCCGGCCATACTTGAAGCCCGAGAGCCGGCTGCAGGGATCAGCCTCGAGAGGCTCGGAAGCAGGCGGCACGTCTGCGGGTCGCCTCGGAGCTGGGGAAGACCCGAGGGGGACCAGCCCAGTCCTGTCCTTCTTCCGGATCGGGGGAAAGATCTCGCCACCTTGCTCGTTGCCATCCTCATCGTCGCTCGGCAAGAGGCGGAGAGCGCGGGACCTGCGCCGGGGGAGGGGCACTCTCGACTCCTCGTCGATAGCCTCGGAGTTAGGGCCTCCTTCCCGCTCCTCTTCTTCCTCCTCTTCGCTGGAGTCACTGGAGGACACGTTCACCGTCGCCAGGGCCGCCGGGTCCTCGGGAACCTCCGTGGGCACAGGCCCGTCCCCATTGAAGACGGGCATGGAGTCCACCTCCTGTTCACAAACATCCCGAAGGAAAAGGGGTACAGGGGCGCCCTCCAGCCTCGCCACGTCTCCTCCGACCAAAGATTGGAGGACCGCGGCCAGATCTTCGTCGACCAAGACTGCGGGGCTCGGGCTGGGCCTCCACAGCAGGAGCGAGTACTTACGAAGCGGGGCTACCTGGTGCTCCAGGAACTCCCTCAAGAGCGACGCACTAGTCAGCTTCGCCGCCACCATGTTGCCTGGCCTCAGATCCGCGTCCATCTTCTCCAACACCGGCTTCGCGCGGGGGTCCACGAGGTCCACGCGAGACCAATCATCAGAGCTCGTGGGCTGCTCCATGGGCAGAATCATCCGACGGTGGATGCGCCCAGCATCTACCATGACCCACTTGCTCCTGAAGCCCTCAATCCTCTTCCCGGGCTTCGAGATGGCGTTGGAGCCGCCATACGTGACAAAGCTCGCGCACGCGGAGATGGGACCACGAGAGGGCCGGAGGGAGAAGTAGTTGCGCAACAAGGCCACTGAGGGCTGCACTCCGACGTGAGCCTCACAATAGTAGGTGAAGATCGCCAGAAGAAGAACATAGTTGGGGTGGAGATGCAGAGCTTGGCAGAGGACAGAGAAGAAAAACTCAGAAAAGGGAGGCACCTGACTGGCAGCAATGGCGCTTACAAAGAGCGGATAGAAGGTGCTCCCTTGGCCCTCAGGAAGGGCGGAGCCGGCCTTGAACACCTTTGCCCCATCGATGCCTTGCGCCGCCACCATCCGGCGCACCCGGGCAAGGCTCATCTCCGACACGTTCGGCGAGTCCAAGGCGGGTGAGTACCAAGCTTCGGCCGGGGTCTGGCGAGGCACCATGTCTTGCTAGGGCGCGCGGTCAAAGTAGATCTGAAGATTTCGGAGGCAGAAAGGAAGGGCGCAAGAAAGGGGATCTGGGCAATGACCGGAGGAAGCAAGGGAAGCAAAGCCTAGGCAGATCCCGCACTTTTGTCGACTCACGCAGTTGTTGAGGCACCCACGACCAACCAACCATCACGCAACGACCGAGGCCGCAAGCTGTTAGGGCCCGCGACGCTTCGCACTTGCCCCTTCGCTTCTCTGCTTAGCCAAGTCCGGGCGCGCCTTGGGCCCGAGGGCTACTGTCGGCGTTCTGGGAATGGGGGTCCCCAGACTTGCCTGCCTGCGACCTGCGGCGTGGCTCAAGGGGCGGCCTAGCATGGCCCATCTTCATCAACACGAGCTCAAGGCCCTCGCGAGGGGCCAAGCCTCGCGGGGTGGACGACAGGAAGCTTCCTCAGGCACGGCCTCGTCAGGCTGGCTCGCGAGGAGGCGGAGAGATCAAGGCGGGGTACCTCACGAGGTGCCCATGACGTAAGCCATGACGACCAAGGGCGCCAGGAGGACGCCAGCCTGCGCAGTGTCCTTCTTTCCCCTTTGGTGCAAAGGGGGCAAGCGCAGGCGAGAGCATCAAGCAAAGTCATCCCTTTTAGTGCAACAAGACCAAGACCGTCGCAATGGCAGGAAGGAAGTCGTCGTGGAGCCCAGGAAGGCGTCACCACCAGAGCCTTTGATAGGCGAGGACCAGCTTTAGTCAGGATAAGTGTAGTGGATGTTCCCCTTCAAAATGGCCAATTGTTGGCACCCTTCCCGCTCAATATTTGGGAAGAGGCCCAGGGCCTTTGCCTATAAATAGGACTAGCCACCCACAAGGTAGAGGCATCGGATCATCATTAGGAAACCAGTAGAAAGAGCGACTAAACTCCCCCTAGCAGTTCATCGCACCAGCCAAGAATAGACCCTCGCAAGGCCGTTCTTCCTTGTATTGTTCATCACCAGCCCAAGAGGCAATCCACCACACCACAAACTAGAGTAGGGTATTACACCACAATGGTGGCCCAAACTAGTATAAACCCTGTGTCTCTTGTGTTGTTCCTTTGATTGCTTAGATCCTAGCGAGGCGGTGAGGTGCAGGTAGGTAGAGGGCGAGATCTCCGCGCGCACCCCAGTGTTCGAATCTAGAGGGTCTGCCGGAACCCAAAATTCGACAGATTGCCATGCAACAGATGCACCAGAGCTATAAATGTATGAAAGCTCAACAAAAAGAACTAAGTGGGTGTGCATCCAACTTGCTTGCTCACAAAGACCTAGGGCGTTTTGAGGAATCCCATCATTGGAATATACAAGCCAAGTTCTATAATGAAAAATTCCCACTATGAAAGTGACAACATAGGAGACTCTCTATTATGAAGATCATGGTGCTACTTTGAAGCACAAGTGTGGTAAAATGATAGTAGCATTGTCCCTTCTCTCTTTTTCTCTCATTTTTTATTTGGCCTTTTTTATATGGCCTTTCTCTTCTTTTTTTTGTAAAGTCCGAAGTCTCATCCCGACTTGTGGGGGAATCATAGTCTCCATCATTCTTTCCTCACTTGGAACAATGCTCTAATAATGAAGATCATCACACTTTTATTTTCTTACAACTCAATATTACAACTCGATACTTAGAACAAGATATGACTCTATATGAATGCCTCCGGCGGTGTACAGGGATATGCAATGAACCAAGAGTGACATGTATGAAAATCATGAGGGTGGCCTTGCCACAAATACGATGTCAACTACATGATTATGCAAGAGCAATATGACAATGATGACGCGTGTCATAATAAACGGAACGGTGGAAAGTTGCGTGGCAATATATCTCGGAATGGCTATGGAAATGCCATAATAGGTAGGTATGGTGACTGTTTTGAGGAAGGTATATGGTGGGTATATGGTACCGGCGAAAGTTGCCGGCACAAGAGAGGCTAGCAATGGGGGAAGGGAGAGAGTGCGTATAATCCATGGACTCAACATTAGTCATAAAGAACTCATATACTTATTGCAAAAATCTACAAGCCATTGAAAACAAAGTACTACACGCATGCTCCTAGGGGAATAGATTGGTAGGAAAAAACCATCGCTCGTCCCCAACCGCCACTCATAAGGAAGACAATCAATAAATAAATCGTGCTCCAACTTCATCACAAAGCGGTTCACCATACGTGCATGCTACGGGAATCACAAACTTCAACACAAGTATTCCTTAAATTCATAATTACCCCACTAGCATGACTCTAATATTACCATCCTCATATCTCAAAACAATTATCAAGCATCAAATTGATCATAGCATCCAATTCACTTTCTATGATAGTTTTTATTATACCCAACTTTGATGCTCATCATTCTAGGACCAATTTTATAACCATAGAAAATACCATGCTGTTATAAAAGACTCTCAAAATAATATAAGTTAAGCACGAGAGATCAACAATTTCTATTAAGCCACCACCGTGCTCTAAAAGATATAAGTGAAGCACTAGAGCAAAAATTATCTAGCTCAAAAAATATAAGTGAAGCACATAGAGTATTTTAATAAATTCTAAATCATGTGGGTTTCTCCCAAAAGGTGTGTACATCAAGGATGAATGTGGTAATCTAAAAATCAAAGACTCATATCATACAAGACGCTCCAAGCAAAACACATATCATGTGGCGAATAAAAATATAGCTCCAAATAAAGTTACCGATAGACGAAGACAAAAGAGGGGATGCCTTCCGGGGCATCCCCAAGCTTAGGCTCTTGGTAATCCTTGAATATCTTGGGGTTCCATGGGAATCCCCAAGCTTAGGCTCTTGCCACTCCTTATTCCATAGTCCATCAAATCTTTACCCAAAACTTGAAAACTTCACAACACAAAACTCAACAGGAAATCTCATAAGCTACATTAGTGCAAGAAAGAAAATCCTCCACATAAGGTACTATAATGAACTCATTCTTTATTTATATTGGTGTTGAACCTACTATATTCCAACTTCTCCATGGTTCATACCCCCCGATACTAGCCATACATGCATCAAAATAAGCAAACAACACACAAAAAACAGAATCTGTCAAAAACAGAACAGTCTGTAGTAATCTGTAACTTTCGAATACTTCTGGAACTCCAAAAATCCTACCAAAATAGGACGTACTAGGAAATTTTTCTATTTATATACTAAAAAAAGGATGAACGCAAAAGCACGTTTCTGTTATTTATTGATTTTTTTCTCGTGCGCGCAAAGTTTCTGTCTTTGAGCAGAATCAAATTAACTATCACCGTAAGTTATCCTATAGGTTCTACTTGGCACAAACACTAATTGAAACATAAAAACACATCTAACCAGAAGCTAGATTGATTATTTATTACTAAACAGGAGCAAAAATCAAGGAACTAAAATAAGATTGGGTTGCCTCCCAACAAGCGCTATCATTTAACGCCCCTAGCTAGGCATAAAAGCGAGAATAGATCTAAACATTGCCATCTTTGGCATTCAATTAATAAGTGGCTCGCATAATAGATTCATAAGGTAATTTAATTTTCTTTCTAGCAAAGTGTTCCATGCATTTCCTTAACGGAAATTGGAATCTAATATTTCCTTCCTTCATATCAATAATTGCACCAATCGTTCTAAGGAAAGGTCTATCAAGAATAATAGGACATGAAAGATTGCAATCAATATCAAGAACGATAAAATCTACGGGCACATAATTCCTATTTGCAACAATAAGAACATCATTAATCCTTCCCATAGGTTTCTTAATGGTGGAATTCGCAAGGTGCAAGTTTAAAGAGCAATCATCAAATTCATGGAAAACTAGCACATCACATAAAGTTTTCGGAATCATGGAAACACTAGAACCCAAATCACACAAAGCATAGCATTCATGATCTTTAATTTTAATTTTTATTGTAGGTTCCCACTCATCACAAAGCTTTCTAGGTATAAGAACTTCCAAATTAAGTTTTTCCTCATAAGATTGCATCAAAGCATCAATGATATGTTTAGTAAAAGCTTTATTTTGGCTATAAGCATGAGGAGAATTCAACACGGATTGCAACAAGGAAATACAATCCATTAAAGAGAAATTATCATAATTAAATTCCTTGAAATCCGAAGTAGTGGGTTCATTACTATGTAAAGTTTTAATCTCTCTAATCCCACTTTTACCAATTTTAGCATCAAGATCATAATACTCCAAATCGTTGGAACGCTTTTTAACCAGAGTTGATTCACCTCCAGTCCCATCATTATTAAGATTCATATTGCAAAACAAAGATTTAATAGGAGACACATCGATAACTTTTAGATCTTCATCATTATTTTTTTGAAACCCTTCTGGTTTGGCAGCCATCTTATTAACTAAGGTGGCTTGCGTATTAGAAACATGTGCTAAGGATTTTACAAGACGAGCAATTTGAGCATTTAAACCATGAAATTCCTTAGATAAATCATCAAGTTCTTTATTCATGTAAACCAAAAAGTTCTTTTGTTCTTTAAGCTCGTTTCTAAAGAAATTATTATGCTCAAATTGTAAAGTCATAAAGCTTCTAATGTTTGATTCAATCTCTTCTAACCTTTTAAGGTGAAGATCAACGCTCTTAGGCAAATCCATAAGGGCAAACGGGCACACAAGAGGCAAGCGACAGAGAGAGGAGAACGGGAAAGAGAGGGCTGATAAAATGGCAAGGGTGAAGTGGGGGAGAGGAAAACAAGAGGCAAATGGCAAATAATGTAATGCGAGGGAGATGAGTTTGTGATGGGTACTTGGTATGTCTTGACTTGAGCAAAGACCTCCCTGACAACAGCGCCAGAAATCCTTCTTGCTACCTCTTGAGCATGCGTTGGTTTTTCCCTTGAAGAGGAAAGGGTGATGCAGCAAAGTAGCATAAGTATTTCCCTCAGTTTTGAGAACCAATGTATCAATCCAGTAGGAGGCTCCTCACAAGTCCCACACGCCTACACAAACAAACAAGAACCTCGCAACCAACGCGATAAAGGGGTTGTCAATCCCTTCATGGAAACTTGCAAAAGTGAGATCTGATAGAGATAATATGATAAGATAAATATTTTTGGTAATTGGAAAGTAAAAGATGCAAATAAAAGTAGATGGAAAACTTATACGATAAAAGATAGACCCGGGGCCATAGATTTCACTAGTGGCTTCTCTCAAGATAGCATATTTATTATAGTGGGTGAAAAAATTACTGTCGAGCAATTGATAGAAAAGTGCATAGTTATGAGAATATCTAGGCATGATCATGTATATAGGCATCACATCCATAACAAGTAGATCAAAAAATTCTGCATCTACTACTATTACTCCACACATCAACCGACTCCTGCCTGCATCTAGAGTATTAAGTTCATAATAACAGAATAACGCATTAAGCAAGATGACATGGTGTAGAGGGATAAACTCATGCAATATGATGTAAACCCCATCTTTTTATCCTCGATGGCAACAATACAATACGTGCCTTGCTGCCCCTGCTATCACTGGGAAATGGCACCGCAAGATTGAACCCAAAGCTAAGCACTTATCCCATTGCAAGAAAGATCAATCTAGTAGGCCAAACCAAACTGATAATTCGAAGAGACTTGCAAAAATAACCAATCATACATAAAAGAATTCATAGGAGATTCAAATATTTCTCATAGATAAACTTGATCATAAACCCACAATTCATCGGATCTCGACAAACACACCGCAAAAAGAGTTACATCAAATAGATCTCCAAGAAGAGGAAGGAGAACTTTGTATTGAGAATCAATGAGAGACAAGAATCCATGTAGCTAATAACTATGGACCCGAAGGTCTATCGTAAACTACTCACAACTCATCGGAGAGGCCTTGGTGGTGATAGAGAGGCCCTCCATGGTCGATTCCCCCTCCGATGGAGCATCGACAAAGGCTCCAAGATGGGATCTTGCGGATACAGAAGGTTGCGGCAGTGGAATTAGGTTTTCGTGGTGCTCCTGGATGGTTTCGGGGTACATAAATATATATAGGAGGAAGAAGTAGGTCGGTGGACGCTCGAGGGGCCCACGAGGGTGGGGAGCGCGCCCACCCTTACAGGGTGCGCCGGGCACCCTCATGACCGTCTCGCTCATTGCTTGATGTGCACTCCAAGTCCCCTAGTTTGCATTTGTTCCAAAAAGATCGCTCCCGAAGGTTTCACTCCGTTTGGACTCTGTTTGATATTCCTTTTCTGCAAACACTGAAATAGGCAAAAAAACAGCAATTCGGGCTGGGCCTCCGGTTAGTAGGTTAGTCCCAAAAATGATATAAAAGTGTAAAGTAAAGCCCATAAACATCCAAAACAGGTAATATAATAGCATGGAACAATCAAAAATTATAGATACGTTGGAGACGTATCATTCCACTTTACTGCTTTTTATCATCCATCATTTTAACTACCTCATAATATATATGAAAATCCATTTATCAAGAATAAACTACCATTATTCATAAAAGCATATTCACTTTAATAGGAGTTTCTTCCACTGACTAAAACTAGCTCATGCATTCAACCAGTACCTTAACCAAGAATTTCAAGCATGAAAAAATAACTATCACTAGGCAATATTTATTTAAATATATAATTCATGAAAATTACTCATATTCATGTTGGAAAAATCATAGACATTGAAATGACACCATCCAAATGTTGGTGTGGCTTGCCTTAGTGTAGAGGAGGTTCACACTCCTCCTAGTTATCTTCAAGACAAGCTTCTCCCTCTGAAAAAACAAAATATCAAGAACCACTCTGAAAATCACCAAAAATTATAGACAGCAAGGAAAAAAACCATTTTGGTGTGCTGCGAGAGCTCTTCAGAACAAACACAATGCAAAAAGAATCAACTCATTTGGACTTAGAGTTTAAAAGTTACAGCTTGTCAAAGTTTCTGGTCAAATATTTGAATTAATTTGAATAAAACAGAAACCAGGGGGGTGACGTCAACGATGTATTCTCAAAATACACCTCCACTCGTATCGCTTCGGGTGCGAGTGGAGAGGCTGATAGTGGGCCCCGCTGGTCAGGTGAGAGGGGAAGGGGGAATAAACAGAACGACCATGGTGCTTCACCGGAGCTCATGCCAGGGAGGAGGGGTTCTTGGCCGAATACAGAGGGATAGAAAGAGAGATGTGGTCAAGGTGAACCTGCTTGTACACATGGCTTGCTGGGAGACGGCTGGAGTAGCTCGCAACCAAACTCGCAAGCGGCGGCTGCGGTCGGGCTTCGCCGGAGAAGAGGAAGACGACGGTGGGGGCGGTTCCAGGGGCTCCAACGCGTCCATACAGCACCAGTGGACCTCCAAGGAGTCGCCTGAGGGGTGGATCGAGCTCGACGGGCACTGGAGTGAGGAGGAGGGGTTGCGGAGATCATCGGCGAGCTTGGTTCAGGGACGGCAGCCAGAGGCCTGCCCGGTCGGGTTGCAGTTATGCTACGGAGTTGTGGATATTGGGTGGTGGGTTTTGAGTGCTCGATGAGGTGGAAGGGGCTCGTATTTATAGACGGAGGGGGAGAGGGGTATGTGGCTCCGACGGAGATCTCTAGAAGCAGCGAGCGACAACAAACAGTGCCAGCTAGGGGTGGAGGTTCTCAACATTCACGCGGGAGCTGTGCTGGTTGCGGACGAGCACATGAGGCAAAGGAGGAAGAAGACAGAGGCACAGGGTGCACTGTGGCTTTTGGCCGCATCATGCCCATGCCCGCTGCGGCGTCTACGGCATCCGCGAGTGCCAGGGAGAGATGAAGGGTGATAAGACGAAGATGGTGGTGCGGTGCGACAATTGTCGGCGTGCTCTGGATTGATCACGCGCGAAACAGACGCACGGGCGCAGCACAAAGTGCAATGGGCGCGTTGCCATGGCCGTGTCTTCACGCGGTCACCACCCTGGCATGGTCAAGACAACGCCCATGCGATGCCAAACTATGTCTGGGGTGTTGTTCGTACATTGTTAGGTCTAGGAAGGGTGATGGCACACTGCCAGGCCGACCAGATGAGACTTGAGCTTGTTAGCATGTTTCTGGTTAGAAACTTGGTCACCAAGTTTGAAGGGCTTCTAGAAGGTGATTAGGGCTAATCTGCTGGGGTTAATCTTGGTTAAGATGGTAATGAGGCTCAAGAAAAATCAGCTTCATTGGATCAAGGAAAAATACACTTGCTGTGCATAGTGCATTTTGAGGCCAGAAGAGAAATGATTTTTTGTAGCAAAAATATTCCAAAAGGTTATGCAATATTTTTGATCAGTAAGGTGGGCCAAGGTTCAGAGAATATTTGGAAATTTTCTCAGGATTTTTGGAGCAATAAAAATGAGGGTTGCTTTGGAGCACTAGTTTCTGAAATGAGTTTCAGAGAAGAAATTGAATGTTGGGATTTTTTAGAGAAAGAATGTTGAATTAGAGGTAGATGGGTCACTTGGGTGAAAATCAAGGACATGCCCAATTGTTACATCCATTTGTATTGATTCCAAAAACTCAAATTCAAAGCAAAGGCAAACGAAGTCCGGAAAAAGAGAGAATGCAAAATCCAGGCTATCACAAACGTCCCCCGCTTAGGATGAATCTCGTCCTCGAGATTCGGTTGCTCGAGAAAACAATTTTGGGTAGGCGATCCTTAAAAATTCTTCTCTTTCCCAGGTTGCTTCTTCCTCGGTGTGATGCTCCCATTGAACCTTATAAAACCTTATTACTTTGCTGCGAGTGACTCTCTCTGTCTCATCCAATATTTCGATCGGTCTCTCCTCATAGGTTAAATCCTTAGCAGGTTCTATCTCTACCATATAAGTCCTTTTCTCCAGTGGTGAGATACACCTTCCACTACAAAAAAAGACACATCCATGACATTTTGGGCCGAACGAAAAAAAATGTTGTCATACTTATGACACCTCTATGACGATAATTGTGGCAAAACCCGGCATCATCATAGATGTGGTGGGCTCCTACTTCTATGAAAAAAATGGGTTTTTCGTCCTGGGTGGGCCGGAGACGCAGCTGCATGACATTCTTTGGGCCGTCCATGACGGAAAAAACCGTGGTAGAAGCGAGGGCGAGGAAAATATCGGGGTGTTCCCGGTTACGGTCGGTGGTTGGGGTCGAGCGATGCATGGAGGTTTGCGTGTTTCTCTTGTACACACATGCCCGTGGGTGCGAGGCGTTGAGCTCTAACTAAACCCGAGCGAGGCGTTCGCCTACTGAACCCAAGCGATTGCACTGCAAGCTACGCGTTACTGAACCCGAGCGATCGATCGACGACTGTTAACTGAACCCGATCGAGCGATTCCTTCGCTACTGCTGCTAACTGAAGCCGATCAATGCTGCCTCTGGATGAACAGTGAGCATTTTGGGGGGGGGGTTGGATGAATAGTTCCCGGTGGGGGTTGAATGAACAGGAGCCCATGGTGTTGCCGCTAGATGAACAGGACCCTGATCGATCGAGCCAGTTGGGCGTGGATGAACAGGACCCCGTGGAGGGCTGGATGAACAGGACCCCATGGAGGGAAGGTTGAACAGTAGCCGGTGGAGGGCTGGTTGAACAGTAGCCGGTGGAGGGATGGATGAACAGTAGCTCGTGGAGGGGTGGTTGAACAGGACCCCGTGGCGAGGGCTGGATGAACAGTAGCCCATGGAGGGGTGGTTGAATAGGACCCCGTGGCGAGGGCTGGTTGAACAGTAGCCAGTGGAGGAGCGCGCGGTGGAGGCTGGATGAACAGGAGCCCGTGGATGAACAGTCGCATGTGGAGGCAAGAGGAGGTCGATGGTGGATGAACAATAGCCCGTGGAGGCTACAGGAGGTTAACGGTGGAGATGAACAATATCCGTGGAGTCCCGTTTTCAGTACCCCACACCCCTCCCGATGAACAGGACCCCTGTTTCGACCGTATCGCTCAAACACAAGTCCGTTTCCTCCGTCTTGCGGTACGCCACACCCCTCCCGATCAACAGGACCCTGTTTCGACCGTAGGAGGTCCAACAGAAGTCCGTTTCCTTCGTTTTGCGGTACGCCATACCCCTCCCAATGAACAAGATCCCGTTTCAAACGTGGCCGGTCGAACACAAGGCCGTTTCCTCCGTTCTGCGGTATGCCAGGCCTCGTTTCCATCTGCTGTTCCGTCCAAGCCCTCCCGATGAACACCACAACGCATTCCGTTCTGACCCAGCCGGTTGGCTCCCCATGAACACGACGACAACACAGTTTCTCCATTTCGATCCAGCCATGTACACGAGCCCTGGCCGTACGTATGCGCGAGTAGGCATTCGAGGCCCCGGTAGTATGTACGTACGTGGCCGTATTTTCTTTCTTGCACCCTGGCCGCTGTACGTATGTGTACATGCTACGTGCGCGCCTCTACTATGACACGTGCCCTTCCTTACACGGCCACAGTTCATCGCTGCAGCCTGCAGACAGACCGATCATATGTACGTACACGTTCGCGACCAGAATGACAATGCTATGTACGCTTCGACCAGGTCGGTCCTGACTGTCAGGCACTTCCTTGCGTGCGAAGATGTAGCTGGTGCATCCCAGTAGTCAGGGGGCAAATCGTTTTTTTCGTAATATGGACACACTTCTTTACATGCGAAGAGGTAGCTGGTGGGTCCCAGCAGTCAGGGGGAAATGTTTTTTTCGTGAAATACAGTGGCCCGTCTGGTGGGTGCATGCTGTCAGCTGGAGGAATAATTATTTTGCTCGTAATAAGGAGCCAATTCCTGGCGACTACCGTGGACCCAGCTGTCGGCCTCTCCACGTACTGTACTCTTCCAATGGAAGTCGTTCCTTGACCATGTTGACCACGCCGCACCGAGAGCACCAGTGTGATGGACGACGGCGAGGCCTAGGAAGGGGACGACACGGAGCCGGGGAAGACGCAACAGTGGATGCCCATCCGAAGAGGAGTACGAGGGTTCACTGGATCGGCTGCGGTGTGAGGCTGCCATCGCAGCAAAATAACAGGGGGTGTGGCTGAGTAGAGGGATGGCCTGGCCAACGGTGGGAGTAGTAGGGGCGGTGAGGCCTCCACGGCATCACAACCGGCCACGAGAGGAAGGAGCACGCGGCACGACCGATGCTGGTTTGGGCGGCTAGAGCAAGAAGACCAGAGGTTGAAGAAGCACTACGGCCGTTGGATGGACATCATGCGGTCACAGGAGCTAGAATCGTTCATATTGACTAAGTTAACAAAGCCCTGCGTCCCCGTCAACTTAGTTGGCCCACAAGTCAGCCTCCTACTATGGTGGGTCCCAGCTAGCAGGCGGGTATTCATTTTTTTTGTGCGTAACAAAAAGGCACTTCCTTGCATGCAAAGATATAGCTGGTGGGTCGGACCTGTCAGCAAGGGGAACATTTTTTTGCGAAGTAAAAAGGACCTTCCGGTGGGTCCCAGCTGTCAGGTGGATGAATCATTATTTTGCGTGTAATAAGGAGGCATTTCCTTGCATGCGGCTATGGACCCATCTGTCAGCCTCTCCATGCATAGTCTACTTCTGATGGTGTCGTTTGTTGACAATGTTGACCACTCCGTGCCGAGCGCATCCAAGGTGGTGGATGACGGCAAGGCCCCGGACAGCAATGAGTCGGAGATGGGAAGACACGGGAGTAGAGTCACAAACGAAGAGGTGTATGAGGGTTAACTGGTTCTGGTGCAGTGTGGTTTGGCAGTCGGTGGAGAAGAATGGGAGGGGTGGAGGGGTGGAGGGATGGCCTGGCCAACGGTGGAGTAGCGCTTCACAGTGAAGCGTGGTAAGCAGAGCTGCTAGCAGCAGGAGGCGGGAGCAGGTGGTCCCTGCGGCGCTGGAGGAAGAAGACGAGAGATTGAAGATGGATGCCGGTCGTTGGATGTAAATCCAATGACTAACGATGTCAGAATCATTTGTTGACTAAGTTGACAACGACTTGCGTTGGCTTCGACCTATTGGCCCACATTTCAGCCTCCAAAAATGTGGCACGTATTCAACCAATTTTTTCAGAATTTACAATCTATTTTTTTGCGGGGTGGAATTTAAAGTCAATTTGATCTTTCCTTTTAGAATTACAGTCCATTAGCTGGGCTAGGTGAACAAATAATGTAGTGTCCATGCGGCCCATTTATTTTTTTCCTAAAAAATTATAGGCCATTTGCAGTTTCTCGAAATACATAATTTTGCTCGGCTGATTCTAATTATAATGTTGGGTTGGGCGCAGCAATGTTATCAAAAAATAAACAAGGGCTGAGCATTTTGTTATAAATATATTTAAATAATAAGTGATTTGTTATTACATTGGTCCTTAAATCTTACCAAGCTTTTGTACACAATCACCAGGATTTTCGTTGACAAAAAAATCCAGGATTTTATTGTTAAGAAATTTTTATAAGTTAATAAGATGTTGGATATTGTTTTCTTACATATGTAAGTATCTGTTAAATATATGATGACAATAACAATAATATGTAATAACATATAAAATAATTTAAATATATATAATATAGTTAGAAGGGAAACATAAGTTATACCAGGCATTCCTATTCTTATATAGAAAAATAGAACAGACCTGTGCGTTTTTTTCAAAAAAATACATAAAGTGGGCTGCCGATGTTCAAATAAAACCTCGGATGGGAGGTCCATAGGCCGGTCGATACATGACGGCCCTCAAGAAAATAGAAATCGGCATGTCATGGGCTGCCCGTGTTAAAAAAGAAAGCCTAGACGGGGCAGCCCAAAACCGAGCTGATACTTGCTGCCTCAGTGATAATAAATGATACCTGCCAGCTCCCCGGCTTCGTTGTGAATTTATCTCCTATAGTAACTACGTTGAAGCACCTAAAAATGTAACTATGTTGACAAACCCGTGGGCCCCAACGTCGGTATAAAATTAGGAGGAAGTATTTTTTCAATGAGGCACTTGCTTGCATACGATCATAGACCTGGTGGGTCACGACTGTTCGCCTCTCCACGGACGGTCCTCTCCAGATTCCTCTCGTTTGTTCGACATGTTCACAATGGCAGAAAGCGGTGTCGCGGCGAGTGCACAGCGACGCAGGAGGATATTCGACCACCTGAGGAAGTGCCTTATTAGTAACAAAACTATTGAACTAGCCTAGTGGCCAAATTACACTACCCAATAGCTGTTCCGCCCGGGTTCGATTCCACCTGATGCAGGGAAAATATCTCCAATTTTTATGCCTCTACCTTTATTGACATGTGGGTCCCCATTGTCATCTACGCACACCACGTGTCCAACACTTGCCAAAACTTCATTCCTCGTTGTCTCCATTTTTCGCACACTCGATATTGTGTGGGCATTTTGAAAATAGCATATCTTTTTGACTGTGCATCATATGAAGATGTGCTATGCATGAATGTTGATCAACATGATGTTAACTGGCTGGTAGTTCCATTTTCGACCATGAATAAAACTTCCAACATGATGTTAACACTGTTTGAAAATGCCGTGTTAATACAAATGCTCTGCCTCTGAAAGTTGCAGTTTCTTATCTGAAACTGAACTTGCAGTTTCTTATCTGAAACTGAAACTTGCAGTTTCTTCTCTGAGAATCATATTGTCTGCACTTTTATACTCCTATGAAACTACATTTTTAAGGTCTAAAAATAGATCTCTAGAATTCATAAAATACTACATATGCTCAGTACTGCAAATCTAAAATTCAAAAGACATTCATATCTGAAAGTACTATCAAAATACACAACACAAAACACAATTCACAACCTGCAAATACTGACAACCTTAAGCTCCTCTTGAAAATTCACAACCTGCCCGACTATTGGGCTGAGGGGGGGGGGGCAGTCCCCTCATATTCCTCGGCGGCAGATAGCCGCCCCGTGAGACGATGTGAACAACAAGGGAGAGGATGGCGGGGAAGCGTCGTCGGGCCAACTGCTTTTCTCCTCTTGCAGTTGGGTTCAGTCGACGAAGACTCCACCGACTCGCTCAGGTACGACACCCTCACAAACAGCACCCCGTAGATGCTCGACCCTTCAATCTTTGGTGGATGCTCCATCTAGGATCGATCCTCCCACCACCGCTCCCTCACGATCGGATTCGGTGAATCTGTTTGCTCCATGGCCCAGAGGAGCAGCTCTATATACTCCCGTGTGACTCCCTCCGGGAGTATCGCTGCCTTTTCACTCTGTTGCGGATATTTGGCCATGGATGTCACCGTCGCCGCTAGTTGGTCCTTGTTGTCAAACCAAGATTGTATCTCCAACATCCTAGCTGGCTTCACAGGGTCGCCATCTGCGATCCTCACATATCAGTTGTACTCCTCCATCGATCTACTTCTCCACAGCACCTTCACTCGCCGGTAGTGGTTTTTGAATGGAAGATGAGAGGAGCAGCGCTGGTTTTGGATTAGAACGGGAGAGGAGCGATGCTGGTTTTGGATTGGAACAGGAGAGGAGGGGCGGTGGTTTTGAAATGGAAGAGGAGAGGAGCGGCGCTGGATTTAGATTGGAACAGGAGAGGAGCGACGGTGGTTTAACAGGAGAAGAGCGGAAGAGTGGCGCTCGTCTTGGAAGTATTTTTTTGTTTTGCATATTTTGGGTCAAAGTTTGACCACGTACTGTATTTGACAAGCAAAATGTGAATGCATGTAAACAAAAATTGTATTGTTTGGTTCGTATCTAAATGTACTTTCAAATTATATTATTTTCGCAACGTATAACATATATTTTATTTGTGAAAATCATGGTCAATTATGACCCGGAATAAAATGGAAACTAGTTAATGTGGGGTCACTTTCTTAATTGAAGTGTAAATTGATTTTGATTTTGTTCCAGTCACAGCGTGTCGGCCCTCTCGTCCAATCCTAAATCGCTGCTGCACGCTCCTCTCCCTCTTCTCCATTGCAATACCACCTCCTCTCCTCTTCATCATCTTCATTCCAAAACCACCATCTCGCCTCTCCCTCTTCTCCATTGCAAAACCACCTCCTCTCCTCTCCATCATCTCCATTCCAAAACCACCGTCTCGCCTCTCCCTCTTCTCCATTGCAAAACCACCTCCTCTCCTCTCCACCATCTCCATTCCAAAACCACAGTCTCGCCTCTCCCTCTTCTCTATTGCAAGACCACTGTCTCTCCTCCCATCTTCCAAAGCTAGCACCGGAACACTCAGAAGGACATCTACGGAGAGGATGCAGCAGCGAATCAGGCACATCGCTGGCGGCGACCAGACAAAGTTAGCCAGGTTGAAGGAGATCCTTACTTGGTTTGATAATGAGTGGGAGATTTCAAGGATGGTGAGGGCCATGTGGCAATGTATGCCAAAGAGCGAGACGGCGGCGATGACGGCGGCAATGTACTCCTGAGCAGCAGTCACACCACAGTCCTTCGAGTTCATCGAGTATCTCCTCTGGGCGATGGAGCAGACAGATTCACCTGAGGCGAAAGTTGGGCGGATGTGGTGGGCGTACAGGTCGAAGGTCGAGCACGTAGAAGATAATGAATCGATCAAGTATGGTGTGTCGTTTGTGAGGGTGCAGAGCCAGCCGGAGCCACAGGAGTATTCGATCTCCCACCGCAAGAGGAGGCCGGATAGCTCGGCGTCGCTTCCCTGCCATTCTCCACGTTCCCTCGACGCTCGCCTCGTGTCAACGGCGGCGGTAGGGTTTAAGGTAAGCTTCACACTAACCTAATCTTCCATCTGCTCATGCTTACAATCAGTGTAACAGCTAATGAAATCATGCTTACAATCAGTCTTCTAGTACTATGCCAATCACCCTAAAATAGCTCTGGACCTTTGGGTCAAAGTTGTGACACTGTGTACAAATAAAGAAAAATAGATTGGTGCTTCTTTCAGAAAAGAGTACTCCCTGGAAAATTACCAATATAAGCTACTAGTATTTGGTTAGAGGATTTGCTGCCGAGAAAGATCCGTCCACAGAGAGCGCCACACATCCCATTGGTGGTGGTGGATGCCAATGCGTGCATGGAGCATGGTTGGTGTCGGTAATTTTTACTTGGCACACCTCGCACTCTGCATATATGCCGATTCCATCCGTACATTTGTGCAGTTCCACCAAAATGCAGCTGAATAACCTTGTGTGCACAGATTATGAAAAAGTGTGATTACATTATAGTGGCACTAGTTGATGAAACATACACTAATAAATAGAAGAAAATATTGCGATTGTATCATAGTATGCCATGCTGCAAGGGTGAGATGGGCCCTGCGACGCCTCATACTGGAAATTGGCCCAAGTCTCCCCAATACACCTTCTGCAAGTGATGAACATCAGTGTACATCGGTAGTACAAGGAGGGGCCTTGAGACACTCAAATATCTATTTTTGTGCAGATCAACTAAAATTAAGCACCCCAGGTTGCAGAAATGCTTAAACATTAACAATGGGACTAGTTGATGAAACATACATTAACAAAGAGAAGCACTTTATTTATCTACATTGGAAATGAAATTATAGAGAGGACACTCACTCTATTTTAGCTGTATTATTACATCATTTTATCAATGACACTAGGGCCGAGCAGGTGGCAAACGAGGTGTACCATGCGTCGCAAGGATGGAGGCCGGGGGTGCTTAGACTGGGATGCTGAAGCTGGCTCTTTCAGTCCCTATCTTCCCCCTGATGTTTCTGTGGTAGCATTTGGGTTGTAATCCAAACTTAGCCGAGCTAGTGTTGCGTCCCCAACCTGCCTAGCTTATGTGGCAAACTTGTCTCCTGCTAGTACTTAGTCCATTCTAGTAGTAGTTGCATAACTGCTAGTTTACACTAAGATGTTGTCGGATAATGGTTCTCTATGGTTGGGTTTCTTTAATGAAATCGGAGGGAACCCCCTCTTTCGATATATAAAAAAATAGTGGCACTAGCAGTGCCAAAACATTGCCTCAAATTAATAACGCCACTAGATTAAGGTGCAAAATAATAACATTACTGCTTTATCATGGCAGTGCCAAAACAGTAGCATAAGAGAAGGATCAACATGCAGGATCTGTGGCAAATGGCCAGACCAAAAAGGATCATACCTCGTGATGGGAACCATATCTGCAGTCAACGCCATTGTAGAAGGGATGGCACCAGTCACCAACATGGATGATTCCATTCATGGGACCTTTTGGTGCAGTTCGCCTAAAATGAAGCAATGTCCCATGAGCTAGCAGCTTCTTCTTCTTTTTTTAAGAAAAGGGCTCCAGCCCTGGTTCCATTTCCATCAGAAAATGAAACCTCCAGAGCTTGTTCTTCATTAGTTGCAATAAAATTGAGCAACATCAAGGTTGGTCGTGAAGCTCCTGGAATGTTCAACTATAATTTGGATATCATTTGTGCAGTTCAACTAAGATCAAGCGTGAAATGTATATCTCTGTTTGCACAAAAAAGGTGGAAAGGAGGGTGACTAACAAATGATGAAAGATGCATCAAATGAAAAAAAGCATGTTCCTTATCTGAATGGCAATCCTACAAGGACAATAGCAATTTCTAAAGCAGCAGCATTGCTAGATATTAGTGTGGGCATTAGGATTAACTATGACAACCGTTAAATACAACATTAATTTAATGGTTCCATTGCTTCATTTTACCAGCAACATTACATTAACAGATGCTATAGAGTCGGTATTTGGGCACGGGAGAGTAGGCGGACCAGGACAACTACATTTCTAACGAAAAGAAGCAACTTATCTTAATGGGAAATTTAGCAGGACATGAAAAAAGTGCCATTGATTCATATTACTGGAGGCATTACATTGAAAACAACATTGGTTTAATGTGAACTTACTTTTAACAGTGCGACTGGTACATTTTACCAGTGGCATTACATAAGAGTGGCTCTGGGAAACAAACATTAGAACATGATATCTGGGTTGGTCCCATTTTTGTTCGGTATAGACACCTTATATTGGTGAGGCTAGCAAATCTAGTGCTGGACTTACTCTGTTGACTTGTCCCCCAGTCCCCACTTTCTTTCCTTTTTCAACCAATAGATCATGTTTATATTGAGTTTGTACTGTGTTTCCCTTTATTTCCCTATAAGACCTAGAGACTAGTTGGATAGCCAGTCTCTGCTACTTTTCGCCCCCATTATTTCCTCTTTCGACCAAGTCCTAGATTCAGGTAACAAATCTTCCCCCACCCCCACCCCCTTTCTTCCTTGTTTGAACCAAGTAGTACTAGATTCGAGTGCATGAACTAGTTTTACCTCTTAACAGTAAAAAATTAGGTGGTTTTCGAACATCCGAACGATCCTATCTATGAGGGGGCCTCAGAAATAGTAAAAGATACAAATGCAGCAACGTCAGGAGCTTGGGAAGTAGAGAAAGGCTGGTTTCGAAGGAAGTTATACCTGAGGGTCGCCGGGATGTCGCTAGGTGGGCGGCGGGAGGCCGGATCTGCCCACACTATGTCATCGAGGAAGAAGGGGTCGGAGGACCTCCCTCGCTAGTGATGCTTGGGAGAGAACGGCAAGGCACGCTGATCGAGACACGCCGGAAGTGGGTAAGAGCCGTCGCCGAGGACGATCGTGTGAAGGTTGCACCTTCTCACCTTCCCTGACGGAGAGGATCCGACTGGATTTGTGACCAGCGGTGAGCAGAGAAAGAGAGAGAGAGTGTGGCCACCGCTGTCGTGTTTAGATCTGGAGATGACGAGATAGTGTGAAGAGAGCAACACTAGCAAGCAAGCGCGGAGGCTCCTGCCTATATAGTGGAGTACTAGTTTTCTTTTGTCTACTGGAGCCGGCTTGATCTTGTCAATGACTGTCGAGAAGTCTTCATGCGCGTGCCCCGAAGGCGCAGCTGTCGTCATTTTGATCTGAAGAACCGGATTATAACATATTAGACTAGCCACAATGGGAGTAACTTCAGCAGTAACATCGAGTCCAACTTAGTAAATTTGCTTATGTGGAAATGAGTTAATGAGGTGAGAGGTAGTTTGAGTAACTTAGCTAGTTACTGTAACATCACATGTCCCAATGCAATATAACCTAATAAATGAAGATTTGCATGTTACTACACTTATGTTACTACCCACTATGAAGGTAGTAACATATTCTAGGGATATATGTATGTTACTCTCCACTGTGACTAGTCTAATATGAAAAAATGCCACATGACAAGAAATCATAACCTCACTGCCCAAAGGAGACAAGATGAATCCCGATGGACAAACTAGACAAGGATCAAAGCTCAAATTAAAGATAAACTCATAGAAAAGGGGTCCGTCGATAAATGTCCTAATTAACGTAGCCGGCTTGACCTAGATGGCAGCCGAGTAGTCTTCGTGCATGTGCCCCCAATGACTAGCCCAACTCAGTTGTCGCTGTTTATCCCTCGCAGTGATCTGAAGCACATGACACCTAATTTTGCGAGATGACAAGAAACCTTTTTTTAGATTTCTCACTAGAACTACAGCCCTGTACAACACAGCCTGCACGATATGTAGATGATAGCCAATCCAGGCGTGTCTGCTGGAGTCTGGTCACATGCATGGAAGAACTGATCTTCCGTGACTTGCAGGGATCATCTAGGCACCAACGTATGCACTCCCTCCATTCCCAAATATTTGTCTTTCTAGAAATTTCTACAAGTGACTACATACGAAGCAAAATGAGTGAATCTCACTCTAAAGTATGTCTACATACATCTATATGTTGTGTCCATTTGAAATGCCTAGAAAGACAAATATTTTGGAATGGAGGGAGTACAACACTTCTCTAGTACTATAGCTCGTCTCTCTTTTCTATTAACTCACCCGACTTGCGGGGTCGGGGAGTGTGCCTATGGTCGGTTCTCAATTGCGGTCCCACATGTGTGTGCAAACGCAATATGACGCGCGTTCCATTCGGATTGCGGCGTGCCAGACCGACCGACCGTCTGGGGTGCGACGCGAACATGACGGGCATGTTGTATACTTCGTACATGTGTACCGCCATTTTCTTGAGGCTTTGCTCCATGGCGCAATCCATGGATACAAAATTAGTATACTGCACTATTTAAAAGTCGAGGGCGGGGCTTTTCCTGCACGGTAGGCGGGGCAGTTCCAGCTAGTCAGTTCGACAGAGAGGCGAGAAGATGAGGGAGTAGGCTGATGCAAACGTAGGGCTATGTGATTTGACATCGAGTTACTGCTGGACAGGTGGGGCCCCGTGATTTGACTTGCCATTATCATTTTAACTGCGGCGCTACGACCGGCTCGAGTCTCCCAATTCCTGACCACCTCCATACATGTGCCTCTCCCAATGCTCCACCATGTAGAGGCTGGCTCTTGCATGAGAGCCCACTCCTCCACTTTTTCCTTGCCTCTTTCCTCCACATATGCAAAAATGCCATGTAAAGCAGGCTTATAGCCCACTATTGTACTTACTTGCTCCTACAGGTGCTAAGATTGCCACATAGGCACAAAATCTGATGTGGAAAGTTAATTAAGAAGAGAGAGACTAGTTTGGTGACCCAAGGAAGAAACGGTGCTAAGCGCGTGTACCTAGGTGAAAAGACAATTTTGAGTCTATAGCTAATTAAATGAAGCAAACTTAGCAACAAAAAACTAAGCACATATGCATTGGGGATTTGATTGCTAAGCCATTTAATGCCCTTAGCACGTCATCTAAGCACCATTTCATTGGAAGAGGTAACTCCTTAGCAAATGCAATAAATACTATGAAGAAAGAGATAGAGACAAGTAAAAAAATACTCTTATAGCCAACCTTATAGCTAACCTTGTTGTAGTATGAGTGACTAAGTGATGACTATGTATGACATGCCAACATCAGATAGCCTAACGCACCGTGTTAAATCTCCAAGGGCGCGACCGCGCGAGCAAGGTGACGGTCGTGGTAGGCGTGACCATGATACGGGGTGCTGGCAGCCCTTGTATCTGAGATCGAACGGTCGCATGCTAAGTTGCTAAAAATTTGCAGAATAACCCTCCAGGATAGGATATTCACCCATAGGTCTAGAATCGCCCCATGCAACTGTTATATCTCAGATCCAAGGGCCCTCGGAAGCCCGTATCATGGGAGAATGGAAAGCTTCATATCACCTGTAATTTTCCCGATGCTTGACATGACATCGAAAGCCATTTAATTGGGTGCCGAGTAGACATGACATCTAATTGGGCCCCCATAGTACTGTGCATGAATCCATTTATCCACCAGGCAAGCCACTACCCTGCCGTTCACATGCCCCACTCAGCATTTTTACAATCGAAAAACCACTGGCAGTTCGCACCTACTCGTCCCCGGACGCCCTTTAACATTGCGGCAGTTCGCTCCTAGCCGTCCCGTCCTTTCACATTACGGCAGTTCCGCTGATCCTAACCCTCCTCCCAAATCCATGGCGTCCCAAATCTCCATGATCGGTGGTGAGTACAAGGTTAGAACCATCACTGGCGAAGAGTTTGACGTCATCTACACCCGTTCTTCCGCGACGGTGAAAGGATGCCTTGCTCTCTTCAGACGCTTGTTCAAAAACTCAAATGATGAGTGGGTCGCTGGGCTAGATGTTTAGTACACCACAGTTCTGGGACAAGATAAGGATCTAAAGTAAGAAGAGAAGAAGAAGCCTGTCGTGATCCAGGTTTGCGTGCATGACTTATGCTTGGTCTACCACATATACCATGCCGATGTTGAGTGCCATGATTTTAAGAACTTCCTCAAGGACATCCTAGTCAAATTCATTACTGTAGACTTTACGAACGACAGAGGAGTCCTGGGTCGGATAGGCCTCATTTTAGGCAACCCCTTCGACCTTTAGAAGAATCGGTTGTTGCCCTCCCGTGATCAGCCTTCAATGCTGACCCTGGCAGGAGCCATGGTTCATCCTTCGTAGGGTAAACTGGAGAAACCTCCGCACATGTTTCATCGTCATGCACGGCAGTGGAATGTACTACATATAAACCACATCCAGTATGCTCCAATGGATGGCTACCTTTCTTTCAATATCTACAAGGGTTGGATGAAGAGCAAGAGCCAAGTGTGCGGTTCAAGCAAAGAAGTATCGGCCAAGAGGAAGAGGGACAAGGACTCCGAGTAAGGTGGCAGTGTCATTGCTCATGGTGGTTCTAATGCAGTGTCTATCGGATTAGTTGCTTAGTTTAATTTCGGTGCTTAGTTTAATTTGAGGGGTGAGTTGTGCTGAGCCCCCAGCAGAACTATGTTATGTTTCTTCTCGTTATATTTCTTACATTTCATCTTTTAGTTGGTATACTACTACCACTTGTCTCTTCACATTATATACGTACAATATATATGGCCAACATCATATAGCCAGCAGTTTAGTTGTCAAAGAATTCCAGGGTGCTTAGTTTTGTCAAAGAATTCCAGGGTGCTTAGTTTTATTTGAGGGGTATGTTGTGCTGGACACCATTGTTGTGACTCAAATCTCCTTTTCCATGTTATAATAACATAACTACCGATGGACCAACATGCCGGCTCTCCCTCTATTTCACTATAGTAAAATAAAGTGTGGGGCCTACTTGATCCCAACAGCGTTCTTATTTTCCTATAAAATTATTCGCTTGGTTACCCCTGACAAGCGGGGCCACACTTATCATTGTGAGAATCGACTTATTTTTGTCATGTAACATGGTCAATGGGGTTGACGTGAAAATAACAATGTCTAATGGCATTTTTAGCAAACATCTAACTTAACGATGACATTTTTGAGATATCTAATTACATTTTTTGAGCCGGCATCTCACGGATCGATGGCATTTTTGAGTAGTTGTAACTTCTAATGGCAAAACTGAGTAGTGATACACAACTAGTGGCATAAATAATAAGAACCCAAGAATTAAATAGGTATGCTAATTTCTTTATTTCTTTAATAGTACTAAATGCATAATTTGGCGACAAGCGCTCTCTATATGTACCACATTTTTTTCTTTAATTTCATCTTGTTAGTTTTGCTCCATGGTGCAATCCATCGATACTACTGTACAAAAGTATACATTTTTTAAAAGGCTAGAGGGCGGAGCAGTCTAGCTTGGTCGTTTTCACGAGAGGTGAGGGCCTTTGTGATTTGAGGCTCATTACTGCTGGAAGGCGGGGCCTTGTGATTTGACTTCTCATATAATGTGCTGACGACCTAAGGAGGAGCAAAGAACCGTGCGGTATACTAAATTTTTCCACTGGAGTAGTACTACGACGAAGGAGCACGAAACACGGCAGCCTAGTGCCATATGGCGATAAAAAATGATCTAATTTGCTAATCATCTCATTGTTAGCATTGTTTTATTCATGCCTCGCAGAGAACGTGACACGTGCGGTGAAACACCCGAAGCAAAAGAAGAAACACGGGAGCAAAAGAAGAAGGAATATTATCACCCCAAATGATCTAATTCACCGTGGAGTTATAACTGCTTCTTCATCGCCTCCATGACCTCCATCTCCTTGCGCGTCTCCTCCTCCATCTTCTTCATTCTGTCCATGACACGGGATTTCTCAACGCAAGCCTTCATCATCTGTTCCACGGCCGCATTACGTACCTTGACAGCAGCTGGGTGCTCGATGCGGAGCTTAGCCAACTCCTCCTTCTGTTCCATGACGAGGGCCTGCAGCATCATCATTGATGAACTACTATTCTCATGCAGCTTCTTCCAGCCGGCGTTCTTCTCCTTCAGCAGGTCGAGCTCGTGGCAGAGCTTCGCCTTGTCCTCCTGAAGTTGCAGGATTTCGCCGATCGCCTTCTTCTCCGAGGCAATGCTCTTCTTTAGCAGCATCACCAAGTCGGTGGTCAACTCCCCCTACTTATTGAGCTCAGGGGGCATGTCATCGAGGCTCTCCTTCAGAAGCTCCACCAAGCCGTGGATGAACTCCTTTTGCTTATTGAGGTGCTTATTGAGCTGATCGAGCATGCCGTCGAGGGATAACGACTCCAGCACCGCCAGCTCAGCATGTTTGCCTCCGCGGCTAGGGTGCTCTTGGGAGCCATCGCCTGCCCGTGAGAGATCTTTCGAGGTCTCTGCATGGCGGTGAGCCCTCTTTTTTTCTGCAACCTTGGTTGCCGCTCCCTTATTATGAGTAGTTCTCGACCTAGAGCTCTGCACACCGTCCATGGCAAGGACGAACGAAGAAGAAGGACTTATGAGGAGGAAAGGTAGAGTAATTTTCAGTTAGCACTAGTACTGATACCTGCATAGTGGGAACACATTCAGGTTTGGTACGTACCAGTAGGTCTGAGCAGGCTTGCACTTAGTCGTAGCACTAGTACTTTCGAATGTGATGAGAACAAGGTAAAGATTAATTGATGGTTTTGGTTTCGAGGCCCTAAACGGCTCCTGATGAGTTTAGTGGAACATAAATTTCAAGTAGACTACACTTCTCAAATGCGTAAATATTATGTTACTGTCAAAAATTGGCACAAAATATGAAGGAGACCAATGGAAGTACTATTAGCAACCCATGATTTAACTACTTGCATCCGCGCAGTGGAGTAGTAGTGTCTTTCTTCCGCCCTCACGTCCACTCAATTTGCATGCGCAGTATTAATAGACCATCAATAAAGTGAAGGACTTTACACGCGTTAAATTATCACATGGGGTGGATCTTAGTACAAAATTGCGTCCGCCCGTGTACCCACGTGTGCATGCGAGGGAATGAGTGCGTGCGTGGCATGCGTGCACATCTTTGCTTCATGCATGTACCGCTAGTGTGGCTCAGAGAGGACAAGTACATTCTTCTGAAACCAGCAGCACGTCACTATGATCAATCCACACAAGGAGGTCACGACAACGCCTCCACATGTGCCACGTGGCTTCATGAACTGAAAGAGAGACACTGTGTAGCGTGCCATTGGAATTCTGATTTACGTGTTTTGCACATACTCGAAGTACTAGTAAGGTACACGTGCATTGCACGCATCAGATTTTGGAACCAAATAATGAATAAATACCACACAATAGCATGTAAGTTCTGAGTCATATATGCCTGATGTAGACCTTCATTTAATTCTTATAGTTCATCTGATTCAAAATTAATTAGTTTTTATAAAAAACCTAGGACCTCTTTGATTCATAGGATTTCCAAAACACAGGAATAGGAAAAATATGGGATTAGAGTGGAATGTCGTCTTGAATCCTTCAGGAACGTACGAGTGTTTGATTGTGCATAGAAATAACGTAGAGTTCTTTCAAAGAGGTTTGAGTGGATGGGATGTTTCCTATGAAATCTAGTGCAAATGAATCATAGAAAAATTCCTATGATTTACAATCCTACGAATCAAACAACCAAGATAGGGAAAATTCCTAAGGATTAGAATCCTCCAAAATTCCTTTGAGAATCCTTTGAATCAAAGAAGCCCTTAATCTATTTTATGATTCATGGAATTGTTCATTGTAAAGCATAAAGTAAAAAAAATGGCAATTCAACTAGAAAAAAGTTTGGGCAGTTATGATACAGAAGATTCTAGAACAAAGGAGAACCACTGTTGTTTTGAGGTTTGTGCATTATGCTTAAGTTCAACCATGGAGTCTGCTAGATTGTACATGTGGCAAAATCCGGTGGGGGGCTAGAAGATGGTGCGAGGGGCCGAGTGGAGGGAGACTATGAAGGAGTGCACAAGTGTGAGATCGATATTTAGAGAGAGGGGCCAGAATGTGCGCTGTTGCACGCAGTGGCGGAGGAGCCATGAAAAATAAATGAGCTAGGGGGCCAAGCATTGCTAATCCTTTACGAGGAGGGCCAATTCATCAACTTAAACCATTTTTACCAGCAATTTTCTAATGATCACATTCACATTAGCCTCAATATATAGTGATGTTAGTGGGGCAGGGCCCTTGCTGCCCCCTGCCTTTGCCATTGTGCGTGCATCTGAGAGATGAAGCGGAAGGCATGGATGATGAGAGGGGGGTGTTGGATATATAATTAATGTGGGTGTATTATCTATATATGTAGTCCTATATAGAGATGTATAGATTGATCGATGTGGACATGGGAAAGAGGGTGAGACCTCACTAGATATATAGATTGATCGGTTTCTGTGGAAAACTATGAAAGACCTATCTATATATACACACACATAGAGGAACATCGATCGTTGCACATGCACGTGAGAGATAAAGAATGCCCGATATGATGGAGAGGGGGATGTGTATGTGCCTGCATGGGAGACCGACCTGAAGAAAAAGATTGCATGTGTGCAATGGATAATGCCGACTGGTAGTGTGTGTGCATGCATGCACGAGAGAAAGTTAGTGGTACAATTATAAAGAGAAGGCGATTGTGTGGGTGTAAAAGACTAGGTGAGGTCATAATCAATGTAAAGTTGAATTCAAATATTTGAATAAGAGATCATGATGTTTGAAACCCATGCATGCATGAATATAACGGAGATCTGCGTGGTGTGGTTTGGAAATGAGCATGTTGTAATGTATACACATTGAACAATGTCAGACTGATTTGAATTTGAGATACCGATGGCATACATCATTTGGCCACATTGCATCCGTGCATGGACACACTATTCTAATTGGATATGATGGGTGGCTTTCACATCACATATCTATATCTATACCCCTATATATATTATATTTTATATTTTTTATATAGTGTGCGGATAACTTTAACTTTGAAAGATGGTCGTTGGATGAGGCCAATCCGATGGTGCAGAGATGGCAAATTTGAGCACTACTGGCCGTTGGATATCATCTAGATTCCACCAGATTTTGCCACATGTACAATCTAGAAGACTCCATGGTTGAATTTAAGCATAATGCACAAACCTCAAAACACAAGCACTTCTTCTTTGTTCTAGAATCTTCTGTATCAGAATTGCCCAAATATTTTTCTACATGATTTGCCATTATTTGTTTTTACTTTATGCCTTACAACGCACAATTCCATGAATCTTAAAATATATTATCTTTCTTATAAAGACTAGATGATTTTTGAATGAAATGAACTATAAGAATTAAACGAACATCTACATCATGCATATATGATTCAAAGCTTACATGCTATAATGTGGTATTTACTCATAATTTGGTTGCCAAATCTTATGAGTGCAATGCACGTGTACCATACTAGTATAAATGGTGTTTGTCTGTGTGTGTTGTGCGTGTTAAACACATTGTACGTAGTATATTATACATGGTTTAGATTCCGAACATCTAGCTAGATCATACATGTACTATGATTTGAATTCAACACAAAATGGATACATATATTTGAATTTGAGATCGTATGTACATGTAGTTCGTATTTATATAGGAATTTACTTCTCCTATATTCATGTCATGTGTTGTGAAGATAATATTTAGATGGTTGTATAACTAACCCGAGTACAATCCCATTCAAACAGGGAAAATGTACTCAAATTTAGTCCATATGCTAGACAACACACATTGTTTTTTTATTGTTGAGGGAAGTGTAAATTGTTTTGGTACTGTACACGTTATGTTT
Organism: Triticum aestivum; assembly: GCF_018294505.1. Taxonomy (NCBI): domain Eukaryota; kingdom Viridiplantae; phylum Streptophyta; class Magnoliopsida; order Poales; family Poaceae; genus Triticum; species Triticum aestivum. Next base: position 628,879,702 of record NC_057795.1, on the reverse strand, counting down.
GTTGTCTTGATTTTTTTATTTTTTTGTTGTATTTGAATGCATTTCTAGTAATATAGTAAAAAGGGACATGGCTCTCTATAGTGATGAGGTGCGAATTGTCTTTTTTTGGTACACGTTAAGCTTGTTCTCCCGAAATTTCAAGCCACACCTTGTTATGCCGAAATTTCAAGCTAGCGTCTCTGTCTGTCGTGCTGCGAAACTCCCGACTCTTCAACCCGCGCCTTGTTAGCCCGAAAAATTTAAGATATATCTTTGTCTCATTGTGCTTAGACAACTCCCACCATCTCAATCTGCGCCTTGCTATTCCAAAATTACAACGCGCGCGAAAACTCCCACCTCCTGTGAAATCCCGACACGCGAAATGCCCGTGATACCCCTAAACTGAAAGAATTGCCTCAAATCGGTGGGGGTACTTTCGTAACTTACCCCATATTTTGGACAAGCGCGTGCCTAAGCCATGGTTCCCCACTCCCATCCCATTCGCCCACCCATTCATACACCAAGGTCGCGAAAACCCGCGAAGCCCCACACCCTCCTCCATCCGCCACCCAGCCGGAGCCTCTTCCCCGACGACGTCATCCACAGCAACACCTCGACGTCCCTCATCCACCGTACCGGATGAGGATACGTCGTTGATCTCTTCGTCCCGCCGGTTCAACCACCCCGTCCTCCACCTCCAAGGAGTTGCCCCGATGTTCCCCTCGTCTTTCGCGCCACCTCCATTCCCACACCATTGTCTTCACCTACACCACCGGAAGAGAAGCATCATCACCGTTTCCATGAATAAAGTTGCGGCCTAATCGGCGCCACCAAAGAGGTTGTACACTAATCGCAGCATTTTCTTCTTGATTTGATGTCACGATGTTGCCGACGTTCGGTCCCGAGCCATCACGGTGCTGCTCCATCCTAAAAGTGCGTTATATCGACTAGAGGGATTTGTCTGTGAGGAAATTCCTAAATGAAGAACTACTTGCAGCGGAATAAGTACTCAAAAGTAAACATAGCAGAACACACGCATAGTCATCATGATGAAATGAAGACAAGCACAGAGTACAGAAAGCGTAAACACATGATAACACAAGATGAAGACGGACAGACTGAAGAAATTGAACTGAGGAAATTGAGAAAGTCTTCAGTCAAAGTCTTCAAACAGATATGAACAAGCACACAACAACAGAGATGAGGAAATAAAAGAGTTGAGGAAATAGAACTAGTAAGCTCGATGAAGACAATGATTTGGTAGACCAGTTTCAACTGCTGTCTCAGTTGTACATCTGGTTGGAGCGGCTGAGTATTTAAACTCGAGGACACCCAGTCTCGGACACACAGTCCTCACCGTATTCTCTTTGAGCTAAAGTCACACAGACCTCGCCCAATCACTCATGGTAAGTCTTCAAGTGACTTCCGAACCTTCACAAACTCGGTCACTTGGCGATCCACAATTCCTCTTGGATGCTCTAGACCTTGACACCTAACCGTCTGGAAGAAGCACAATCTTCAAAGGAAGAAAGCATCGGATCCACGCAGGATCAATCTCTTCAGTGATGCTCAAGCACTTTGGGGTTTGTAGGTTTGGGGTTTGGGATTTCCTCACTTGATGATTTTCACTCAAAGTCCTCGGAGGATGGGTTGCTCTCAAATGACAAGTGTCAGTTTCTCTCGGAGCATCCAACCAACTAGTGGTTGTAGAGGGGCGGCTATTTATAGCCTAGGGAGCAGCCCGACATGATAAGACATAAATGCCCTTCAATGATATCACCGTTAGGTCGGTAGATATTTCGGGATAGCTGGCGCGTAGCACAACAGCGGTCGGAATATTTGACTCTCAAATACCTCAGGGCTATCATGATCCTCACTTTGTAGGCAATCCGCACTGGCGAATTCCTAACTCCTCAATAAGAACAAATTCCTCAGAGACCTGAAGAACTTCATCTCTGTCACTGAAGAATATGACTGAACTGTGTAATATTTCCAATGGCTTCACTCGAAAGGATTGGTAGGTGTAGGATTTTGAGTTGAGCATCACATGGAAATTTTTCCTTAGTATTTCCTCGACCCCCTTTAACAGTATTTCCTCGACCCCCTTAGTATTTCCTTCACTTTCAAAGCCTTCAGAAAGTCTTCAGAAATCCAAAGTCTTTAGACGAAGAACGTCATTTTTAGGGGTCGACTTTCTCTGTAAATATCAAACTCCTCATAAACTTATAGACCTATGTACACTCACAAACGCATCAGTTACTTAACCTATAAGTCTTCAATAAACCAAAATCACTAAGGGGCACTAGATGCACTTACAATCTCCCCCTTTTTGGTGATTGATGACAATATAGGTTAAGTTTTCAACGGGGATAAACATATGAAGTGTAAATACTGATATTGAGGAATTTGATTGCAAGATATAGAAGAACTCCCCCTAAAGATGTGCATAGTGAGGAATTTGCTTTTGAAGCAATGCATACTTGAAGAGTATAATCATGGTGATCTCCCCCTATATCTTGTAATTCATACACGCATTTGACATATAATATGAAGAATTTGAAATGCATGATGAAATATGGTGACTGGTGTAATTCAGCATGCGTGCATTAACATTAATGAGGAATAAGCATGCAGAAGAACACAGCAAAAGTATTAGACCACCATAGAGTTTAAGATTACAACTCGATCTAGCAAAGTCATCAGAAGAACGAGAGTTGTAACTTAGCAAAAAAACACCCATATAGAATAGACCCGCTTGAAGACTAACTCAAATTTCTCCCCCTTTGTCATCGAATGACCAAAAGGGTTGAAAATGAGAACTAACGCCCCTGAAGAATATCAAGAAGATGGAGGAGCGCCAGTGTTGTTGGGGTCCTGAGTCGATGTAGGGCCTGCTATAGTGTCGTCCAAGTCTTCATACTCATCCGTGTCGCGCGATGAAGAATATGAACTGGCCACTAAGGAAGGAACCTTGACCTTCTTGAATTTCTTCGGAGGAGGAGCAGACCAGTCAAAATCTTCCTTGAAACCCATTTGCTTCAGATCTTCTTCACCATATAGATGTGTCAGTATAGCCCAGGTGTGATCAAATACTTCATGGAGGTAGTAATGGTTTTTCTTCACTGCATTATGTGTAGAGGTCATGTTGTGAAGAATAGAACCAAACTGACGCTTAACCCATTTGTGGTTTCGATCCACCTTCTGGTGAATACTTATAAGCAGCTCACGGTCAGTCATCACACGTGGAGCAGTAGCTTGAGGACTTGACTTGGTAGCATTGGCAATAGAATCATGAGTGACAGAGTCATCATTGGTGGAGTAAGATGCTGCTTTGCGGAACTGACCATCCAATGGACAAATGCCTTCATCAATAACGGCTGGTGACTTGCCCTTCTCATCAGATGAGGAAATTGTCCGCTTGAGGACTTCAATCGGTGGCAAGTAGCTGAGGTGATTCTGAAAATCAGCCTTGTAGTTAAGTGAAGACCTTGATCTGAGGAATCTCATGATCCATGGAGCATAAGGCTTCAGCTCAAACGGTGAAAGTGCAACATTGGCCAGAGTCCACATGAAGAAATCATGATATATAGTTGATGGGGATGCCATGCATTATGTTGAAAAGCATATTCTTCATCATCCTGACAACTTCTTCATCAAATGAGTCATGGCCTTTGATAGGACTTATAGTCTTCGATGCGATAGATGGTTCTGGGCACATAGAGAAATTCCTTCACGAGGAATTGGGTCCTTGGGGCTTGACCAGGCTTCAGCGGCTTCATGAGTACTTGCATATAGTGAGTAGTGATTTCAGGCTCATCATACAGACAACGAGCACCTTCAGGTGGAGGAATCGCAATCTCAGGTTCCGCAGGCTGAGGAATTTCAGGCTCTTCTGCAGCTGCAGCCTGGGTCATCAATTCTCCATTCACATTTTCTTCAGCACTAGTGGCTGGAATTTCTTCATGGACGGACAGGGTTGCACGTGGTTCATCAGATCCCATATGCACTTCAGTAGCTGATGGGGACTGAGGAATTGCTTGGAGAGGAGTGAACAACGGCGAGTTGGGGTGCTGACTTTCCCAAAAGTCATCATTCAGTACGGGTGTGGTACAGCCGATGTCCACATCCTCATCTTCCATTTCTTCAACACCTGCCTCTTCAGCAGTGAACTGAGGCATAGGTGAGGAGATGACTTGGGTTGAAGGGATTCTATCCACTTCAATTTCTTCATCCAACTGCTCTGTCGAAGCAGCAGAAGGAGTTTCTTCATCTGATTCCTCGGGAATTACATATTCTTCACCAAATGGAACAAGGTCCTTTGATGGCATGAAAGAGACAGGAATGGCATCAATAGGATTTTCAGCTGAACTTGTCAAAGGCATCATTTTCTTTGGAGCTGAAGAATCTGATGAAGCTGATGCCTTCCTCTTTTTCATCACTGCACGCTCTGGGGCCTTGGTCTTCTTCACATCCAATGCGTATGGAAGGATTGGAGCTGGTGTAGGTGTAGGAGATGCAGAGGACTTTGGTTCATTTTCTTCAGGCGCAACTGTTGCAGTTGCCCTGACTTCTTCATTTTCTTCAGACGCACCACTAGTGGATGCCCTGGAAATTTCTTCAGTGGCTGGAATGGAGTCATCAGCCCTGGTACTCTCATTTTCTTCAGCAGCCTGACCGACATCAGCGGTGCTGGCATGTTCTTTAGTAGGCTGAGTAGATGCTTCAGCCTGAGGAATTTCAACATGCACAGGAGCAGTGGAAGTTGAAGTAAATGTCTTCGTCAGATTGACGAATCGAACCTTTGCTCCCTTCCAATCAGCATAGTACCGATTGAAATCATCACTTAGTTGCTTGATTTCAGTTTGTAAAGCAATGAGTTGTTCCGGGATAAGAGTGAGGACATTATCCTTGAGGTAGCGCTGTTTCTTGTACTGTGCTTTCTTCAGTTGTCTGCCTTGTTCATATTTCCACTTCTCTTCCTCAATGAAGTGAGTCAAGACATGACTTTGACCAGGAGTGAGGTTCATCTCCGGCAAAGGCGTGTTAGGGTCCTTGTGCCATAAGTCAATGAAGTCGAGGATCAACTTGGGATCCAAAAGTAATGGCACATTGCTGCCTTTGGCTCTAGCGGCCCTGGCTTGCCTGTCTCTGATGACTTCAACAAGTTCTTCATCATCAGCCTCATCGTCATCAGAGGGCACTTGGAAGGCGACTTGCTTCTTTTGAGGACTTGGTCGTAAGCCTCGTCCAGTGGTGGCCTTTTTCTTCAGCAGAGAGGGGCCAGCTGAGGAATTTGGTGCAGTAGTGGAGCTAGCAGATGCTCCTGAGGCAATAGAGATGCCAGTTGTCCTTTGGCACATGGCGAGATGCACAGGTGTCGAGGATTTGGTCTGAGCAGCTGAAGTCTTTGTCGGAGGAACTAAGGACTTTGGAGGAGGTGGAGCAGACTAAGGAATTTGCTGTGAGGGCTTTGAAGATACAAGCCTTGAGGGCATTGAAGGGGAAGCACTTGACTTGTGGGCAAGCTTCTTAGGCATCGCCTTCTTCGACTAACTAGCAGAGGGCTCAGCAGCTGTAGCAGCAGTAGAGTCTGCATTGAATTTCTTCACTGCTTCCTTTGCTTGCTTGGCCAGTTTGGCCTAGCGCCTTGCCCATTCATCAGCATAGTCCTCACCGCGCTTGAGGCTGGTGGGATCCGCTAGTTGGTCAGGTGCCAATGGAGGTCTTGAGCATGGAGGGTTGAGCGTGAATTCCTTCATGTACTCGAGAGTGACATACCTGTACTCCCTCCATTCTCGTGCCCATCTCCTCTCAATCCGTTGTATGCGCACCTTGCACTGATTCTTGTCCTCCTTGCCAAACTTGGCCTCATCGGGAGTGCAGTATCCAGCATAAATGTCCTCAGGGATTTCAAACGCAGTATTGACCTCTGGCCTCTTTCCTCCCTTCTGTGGCTTTTTACCATCGCCCATTTTCTTCAGCTGAGGAATATGAGCAACTGAAGTTTCTAAAGAGGTATGCCACTTTTCTTTGAGGAACGGTGCAAATGAGTTAAGTTGATGAGAACCTAGTGATTCAGCAGCGGACATGTGTACATGTGAACAGAGTATAGTTGCGAGGAATTTGGAGAGGTCATATGCGTTCTCAAAAGATTAAAAAAAAGGAACAGGTTTAAGGAATTTGACCGATGAGTCTTGAAGAATTTCACTAAGCGTTCTTTGTCTTAGGTTCCATAGTTGTACAGATTTGAAAATCCACACAATTGAGGAATCTTGAAGAAAATCATTGCTTAGAGAAACGAATCAAGAACAGATAACATGTGAGGTGTTTAGTGTGTGAAGATTTGAAGAATAAACACCTTTGAAGATTTTCAAGAAAACACATGAATCAAAGCGGGCAATAAAAGTAACTTTTAATTACCCGAAGTAAAGAACACGACGAACTGGGAAGTGTTGAACTGAAGTTCGTCCGTTCAGATCTTCCACGCCCTAACTCGGCAGAGGAAGACAACTACGGTGGCGGAGGAGTGAAGAAATCCGCAACCAGCGCAAGTATGACGGCGACGAGGTCGAGGCAGTGAAGCTCTTCCTCACCCGTGACGATGAAGTAGCGGCGGCGCTAGGGTTTGGGAAGCTCAAGCGGGAGTGAGATCGAGCGGAGTAAAAATGAAGTGAGGAAGAGGCAAGGGTATTTATAGTAGCAGTGAAAAACTGTACGCCCGAAGATTTCGGATGAACGTGCCCCTGTCCCTTCTCATTCACGTGACATGTGTCACCCACATACTATGAGGTGGCGATCTTGTAGGATCGTGGGTGAATAGATAAGTATTATCGTGGAATGCGGAACGGTTTGAGCGGCAAAGCCGAAAATTTAGATAAGATTATTTTAAGTTTTCGTTTGCAATTTCTTCATCTGTCAATGACACAGTAAAGATTTTGAACGAGTATCAAATTAGAACGCACATGAAGAATTTTTGAATAGACTGGGTTGAGTTTAGCATAGAGGGGGAAGGGTCTGATAACATTCACTTAATAGAAAAAGTCAACTTGAAGAATTAACAATAAGTGAATGTTGTTGAGGACATAAACTCGTATATATATATATATACTAACCCACTGTACCGACCCGACGCGAACCGCACGCGCAAAAAAACAAACCCACCCCACCGGCCCATCTCCCCCCACACCCCATCACCACCAGCCCGCCGCCCGATAGCCGCTTCCCCTACCCCGCCTTCGTCTCCCGCCCGCTGCCGCCGCGGCACAGGGCCGTGCCCCGCCCCCCTCCCCCAGCCACCTACCTCCGGCGGCAATCACCGCCCAGCAATCACCGGATCCGGCGAGATCCGGCACCACCTCCCCTCGTCTCCCCCTCCTCAGAATCACCGCCGCCGCACGGGTCCCGGCCGCCCGCCCCTCCCCACGCCGCCGCGCTGGACAACCTGAGTAGCACCGGAGGCGAGCCCGCCCGCCCCTCCCAAGGTCTCCCGCCCCTCCTCTCTCTCCTTTCCTTCTTCCTCCTCCTCATCTCTCCCTTCTTGTGCCACAGGAGCCGCCTTGCCCGTCACCGCCGCTCTGGATCTGGCTGTCGTCGGGCTACTCGCGTGGGATCCAACCGCCGTCAGCCAGATCCGCCCCAGCAAGCTGCCAGAAGCCATGCAGAACAGCGCCCGGCCGTCATGCAGTTCGCCTGGGGTCCCTCGATGCGGTGCAGTGCATCGCCTGGGGTCCATTCTCTCTCGATTCAGCGCACTACGGGGGGCGAGGATGCAGTTCGCTGGCTTGCAACGGCCCCTGCGTGTGGTTCTCCGTCGGGCAGTAGCCATGCGTGCAGTTCTCCGGGGGCAGCGGCCGTGCTCATTGTCTCCAGTCTGCTTCGCACTGGATCCATCCACTCGCAACGCGCTGCTTCAAGTGAGCTCGCATCCGTGCGGTCGGGCGGTGCGTCTGTGCTTTGCGGTATGTGCCAGTGTGTGGTTGGCGTGTACTTGGGCAGGGAGTGCCATGCCGTTCAGGTTTGCGTGTCCGGCGCCCCTCTGCTGTACTACTCTCTTCCCTACCCTGAGCACAACATAGTTTGCTCGCCATTTTTGTTCCGCTGAGATGCAGTACAGTTCAGTGCGATTTTGTTCATGTTCAGATTTTGCCTGTGCGGTACAGTTCAGGACACATTCATTTCTTTTTTGTCAATTCAGTGCAAAATATCTGTATCTTTACTGCAGTTCAGTTCACAAAAATTAACCCTCTCACTGCAGTATAGTGTGTTGATGCATTAAAAATTAAATTTATTTTACGCAGTGCACTTTATTGCCATGTGCAGAAAAATAGCAATGAAAGAACAAATTTGATGCAATATGCTTGCATTACTTAGTTTGTAAAAATATTTTCTTTATAAAAGCAGTGTACTCGGTGAACCGAAGAAGTACATTTTTTCATACTATTGTAGTCCATTGTTAAAATCTTTGTGGTTTGCTTTATAAAATCTACGTGGTTCACTATGCAAAATAAAAATTTTGTAGTACACTTGACCCGTTCATGCAGGAAGTTATCACTAGTATTTTGAAAAAATGGAACAAAAATGCAGCAAAAAGGTTGAAGTTTCTTCATAAGGTTCACTATGTTTCCATTGTGCAGTAAAAAACTAGGAAGAAAATGCGGTGCACTTTGCGTATAAAAAAAGTCCACTACAAAGGACTCTTCAATACAGTTCATTTCAAACAAAATGCAATTAAAAACATGACAAAATGAAGTGCACTTTAGTCTACAAGAAAACCCACTATGAAGGACTTTTCAGTACACACATTTTAAAACAAAAAATGCAGTAAAAATCATGTAAATGCGGTGCACTCTGGTCTTGAAAAAAATGCACTACGAATGACTCTTCAGTATAGTACATTTCGAATAAAAAGAATTTACAAAACATGCCAAAATGCAGTGCATTTTGGCCTAAAAAGTCCAACAGGAACGACTTTCAGTACACTCCATTTAAAAACAACATGCATTTAAAATCGCCAAAAAGAAATCATGAAGTGCGCTTGCTCGTCCGATGCAGTGCGATTTTTCGTCTGAATCAGTGCACTCCACCTTGTTTGGGAAAATTTACGTCCCACAAAAAAGAAATCATGCAGTGCACTTGTTTGTCCGATGAAGTGCAGTTTTTCGTCCGTTGCAGTGCGGTTTTCAGTCGGATGAAGTATCCACGTCGATTTGGGTGTCGCGAAAAACAGAGTGTTCGCATTTCGGTAAATTCGAAATTCCTCTTAAAACATAAAGAATTAGAGAGAGTGTTCTACATGAAAAAGTTGTGCCTCGTTGACATCTTTCCAACGGCGTGTCATTTGCATCATTCCGATGAACGCTTTGAACAAATTCACGAAAATACGTTCGCTGTCACTCGCCGACAGCCGCACCATTTTCGAAATTAATTTAAAATCGTAATGAATCTGAAAACAAGTTCTACATATGACAGTTGCGCCTCGTTCATAGATTTCCAACGGTGTATCATACGTCTTGTTCCGACAAACGGTTAGAAAACTGGAGCAAAAACAGTACCGAAAATTTCAAAAAATTTGAAAAACAGAGTTCCGCGATTTTAGTAAATTTGAAACTGCTCTTCAACCGTAAGGAATTAAAGAAAGATTTATATATGAAAAAGATGTGCCTCAACGATATCTATCCAACGGCGTATCATTTGCTTCATTCCGACAAGTGGTTTAGAAAAAAACACGAAAAAACGCTCGCTGCCACTCGTCATCCGCCGCACCATTTTCAAAACTGCTCTTAAACCGTGTGGAATCTCGAAAACTGTTCAACATGTCGAAGTTGCGCCTAATCCATAGCTTTTCAATGGTATATTACACGCCTCATTCCGATAAACGGTTAAAAAATTAGAGCGAAAACAGTACTGAAAAAATAACGCGTGCAGTTTTTTTTCGTCGAGAAGTTCACTAGTCTCTATTGCAGTGCTCGTCGTCAAAATGATGCAGTGCGCTTCTGTTGAGCGTGCAGTGCTGAAGTGGTGTGCAGAATAGTTATTCTGCTAATATTAGCAGAATATACCGTCTGTATATATATATATATATATATATATATATACAAATGAAGACAAACGACGGAAATAGTGAAGACATTGCAAGGTTGAAGAATTTGAAAAACTGAGGAATTTCAAAGAAGAAGAAAAACTCAAATTGAAGATTTTCAACTTTGGTTGGTGGCATAACCCACCGTGTAAGAAAGCTGATTTTAGACACCGCGTACAATTGTCGTAGGGTTCTGAGAATCAATTTCTTCATTGATTTCTTCACACTTAGAGTGTTAGTCTTCATTGATTGAAGAAAACGTTACTTCGTGTGTTGCACATCTAAGTCATCAAGTCAGCATAAGTGTTAGGACGTGTGTCCATTTCAGAGAACATTTGAAGATTCTAGGATATTTAGCTCAGACCGCAACTTGCTAAATCTCTTCTCATCCAAGGGCTTAGTGAAGATATCGGCTAGCTGATCTTCAGTGCTTGCATGGCAGATGGAGATATCGCCCTTCAACACATGATCACGAAGAAAATAATGACGAACCTGGATGTTCTTTGTCTTCGAATGCTGAACTGGGTTATGAGCAATCCTGATAGCGCTCTCATTGTCACAGTAGAGAGGCACATTCTTCACGTTGATGCCATAGTCCTTGAGTGTTTGCTTCATCCATAGTAATTGAGCACAACACGATCCAGCAGCAATGTACTCAACTTCTGCAGTGGAGAGTGATACGCAGTTCTGTTTCTTCGAGGACCAACAGACCAAAGATCGTCCGAGGAAATGGCATGTGCCTGACGTTGACTTGCGGTCCACGCGATCGCCAGCATAGTCAGAGTCTGAATATCCAATGAGATCAAATGAAGAGCCCTTGGGATACTGTACGTCGGTGTCAAAACCAGCGGATCTTGGGTAGGGGGTCCCGAACTATGCGTCTAGGCGGATGGTAACAGGAGACAAGGGACACGATGTTTTTACCCAGGTTCGGGCCCTCTCGATGGAGGTAAAACCCTACTCCTGCTTGATTAATATTGATGATATGGGTAATACAAGAGTTGATCTACCACGAGATCAGAGAGGCTAAACCCTAGAAGCTAGCCTATGGTATGATTGTTGTTCGTCCTACGGACTAAAACTCTCCGGTTTATAAAGACATCGGAGAGGGCTAGGGTTACATAGAGTCGGTTACAATGTGAGGAGATCTTCATATCATATCGCCAAGCTTGCCTTCCATGCCAAGGAAAGTCCTATCCGGACACGGGACGAAGTCTTCAATCTTATATGTTCATAGTCCGGGAGTCCGGCCATTCGTACACCCCCTAATCCAGGACTCCCTCATTAGCCCCTGAACTAGGCTTCAATGACGACGAGTCCAGCGCGCAAATTGTCTTCGGCATTGCAAGGCGGGTTCCTCCTCCGAATACTTCATAGAAGATGTTGAACACAAGGATAGTGTCCGGCTCTGCAAAATAAGCTCCACATACCACCGCAGAGAGAATAATATCTGCACAAATCTAATCTGCTGACGTATTCCGCAGCGTGACATCACGCCATGGCCAAGCCTTTATTCGAATCGTTTTGTTGTCCCACCTTAGGGTGTTTAGCGAGGCAGTTTCCTTGGCACGTCTTGTCAAAGCAAAGATCGTGTCCCCTTATTCCGGGATTCTCATCAATACGGGCGTGGGTAACCCAACCGCGCCATTAACCGCGGCGCTTGGGAGATAAGCGAGTTTTATCAGGCTGGCGGGGGCCCATAATTTCGGCCGCCCATATACGCCTTTCCATTTACGCCTTCTTCCTCCTTTGCTTATCCATCCCTGTGCACTCGAGCTCCAGCACCCAAGTCCGCACTTCCCACCTCAACCTTCTCCAATCATGTCTGGAGCGGGAGGTAGATGGATGGCCTCCTCTGTCACGGAGGGGCAAATCAAAAAGCTAAGGAAGGCCGGATACTTGTCTGACGACATTGCGCATCGGCTTCCAGATGAGGGGCAACTCATCCCCACCCCTGGGCCCCATGAGAGGGTCGTATTTCTCCCCCATTTCCCCCGCGGATTGGGCTTTCCTCTTCACCCGTTCGTCCGGGGGCTCATGTTCTACTATGGCCTGGACTTCCACGATCTGGCCCCAAACTTCATCCTCAACATCTTGGTGTTTATCGTCGTGTGTGAGGCCTTCCTCCGCATCCAGCCTCACTTTGGCCTATGGCTGAAGATCTTCAGTGTCAAGCCGAAGGTCGTGGGCAGCCGCCAAGCGGAGTGCGGAGGCGCCATGGTGGGCAAGATAGCCAACATTACATGGCTCGAGGGCGCCTTCGTAGAGACCATCAAAGGGTGGCAATTGGGGTGGTTCTATATCACCGAGCCATGTGACCCTGAATGGGCAACGGCCCCCGAATTCTGATCTGGCGTCCCCACATGGCTCACGTCTTGGAAAGAGACGGGCGTGTCGTGGGGTAATTCGGCAGAAGTGACTGGACTTCAAACCTGCGTCAAAGACCTGATCGACAGGAAGGTTAAACTTGTCACCGTAGTCCAGGTCATGCTGTTCCGCCGGATCCTCCCGTGTCAACGACGGGCTTTCAACTTGTGGGAGTTCGACCCGGCCCAGCACCAGACTCTGTCCCGGATCTTCGACACAAAGCACGAGGACGCCTGGAAGGTGCTATTCAAGAGCTCCGAGGTCTCCCCTCCCGTCACCGAGGATCACAGATTCTGCACCAAGCGCCAAGCCAGCGCGGTGAGCTTAATTTCCCATTACGGGGTATTTGTTTTCCATAGATTTGATTTTATGCGGGATCTAAACTCCCATCCCTTTAATAGGACTGGCAGAAGAAGGCCGGACAGATCAACTGTCCGGCTCCTTTGCCCGAAGACCCAGCGGACGCTCGCTTAACGAAGTTGCTGGTTCTGGCACCTCACGTGGTGCCGGAGAAGAAGGCCAAGAAGAAGGTCACGGGGACTCGAAAGAGTTCCCGATGCCTGGTGGTGTCGGATTTATCGCCTGACAACCCCGAAGCACCCTCCTCCTCTGAAGACGAGGAGGAGGAAGAAGAAGCCTCCCCCTCCAATGGGGGGAGGAAAGAAAAGGAAGGCCGCCCCAACTGGGGAGGCCGGAGGGTCCAAGAAGGGGAGGACCCTTCTGTTGGACTACGCCTCCGATGCCGAAGACGGCGGGGAGGAATGGCCATCCAGGGTCAAGCCCCTGGCCAAATCGTAAGTATCCGGATACCCGAATAACTAATGGCGCTCCTCTTATTGTATGGTACCTTCTGACGCCGAATTCAATCATGCAGTCCGCCCAAGGCCCAGCTCAGCGATTCGTCGAGTGGCTCCCTGGATTCGTCGGATGTGAATAGCGCTTCACTTTCGACGGTCTCCTCCCCGCTCCCTGCGGACGATGCCAAGGTGGAGTCCCAAAAGGGACTAGACCAGGAGGAGGTGGTCCTGGAGGCGCCGCAAGGCGACCTCCCGGATTCCAGGCCCAAAGGGGGTAAAACCCCAGAGGTGTCTAAGTCCGGTCCTGGGCTGGACACTGCTCCGGAACCTTCAGTGGTTCTGGAGTCCGGCAGGCGGCGCCTTCGTAAGAAGGGCAAGCCCACGACGCTGGCGACCTCCATCCAACCGGAGGCGCCGGACAATTTGCTGGAGGTGCTTAACAGCGCCTCCATCAACGAGGAGCACCACACTGTTATGAGTGCGGTGATTCAGAAGGTTCAGTCCGCCAAGAGCGGGCTGACAGAAGCCTGTACGAGCCTGTTAACAGGCTTTGATGTATGTATTCAAAACATATAAAAATGTTACCGCATAGACAGTAGCCCCTGATGCTCAGTGTGGTGTTCGGAAAGAAAAGCCGGACTGAGGATCTAAAAAGATATACGCAGGAGTCTGATATAAATATGTCAATATGGGTATGCAGGTTGTGCTGCTGACCTCTGCCGCACTGACTGCAGAGGTCGATGCATTAAAGCAGAACCTCGAGCGGTTCGAGAACGAGCTCGGCCATGCCAGGAAGCAGCTCGAGGACAAGGAGGGTATGTAATACCGTATGTAAATGTATATAGAAATACCTGGTTGCAAATAATGACAGGACCAACGTGAATGTTGCAGGGGCCACAACTCAGGTGGCGACCCTGAAGGAAGCGGTGTCCAAGGCCGAAAACAGTGCGGCTTTGGAGCGCATCGAGCGAGAGAAGTAGGAGGCGCGGGTGGCGGAGGTGCGGCAAGAGCTCCAAGATCTCGTGGAGAAACATGAGAGTTTGGAGCGTGACTCGAAGACTCGAGAGTCCGAGCTTGCCTTGGATCTTGAGAGTGCCAAAACCGCTAAGGCCGAAGCCCAGAAGGCCCTCCAGGAGATCGAGGCGATAAGGAAGATAGTGGCGGGTAAGGCATTCTTTATGCAAAGCAAGAATATAAAAGTAAATTATCTATTACTTACCCAAATCCGGAGCTCTCCAGGAGCGTTCGCCGATCTACCCCGTAGTGTGTCTGATGCTGCCGCGTTCTACCGAGCCAAGGAGGGGAGCTCGACGGAAAAGGTGTTTTGGTCTCAATATGCTGAGGCCGGACATCCAGTGCCCCTGAGCGACCAGCTGAAGCAGCTGGTCGAGCTCCACAACGTGGCCGAACAGGCCATGAAGGGCCTCATAGTTCGGCTGTGGCCTAGAGAAGCCATGCCTGGGAGCTATTTCGGTCTGGTGCGGCGGCTGGTGGACGCATGTCCATGAATTGAAGTCATCAAGCGCTTCGTCTGTATTGAAGGTGCCCGTCGGGCCCTTGCCCGTGCTAAAGTGCACTGGGGCAGGATGGACGCCGAGAAGCTTGTGACGGACGCGCCACCGCCGGGCAAGGAGTATCGCAAGCCCGAGATGTATTATGAGGGCGTCCTGATGGGTGCCCGCCTTATAGCGGGTGAATGCTCCAAAGATGTAATTTTTGAGTAGACTCGCATCTGTTATCCTGTACGCTGAAAACTTTGTTCATATGCGCTAAGCAACGCTTGTTAATTTAAAATATTACCTTCTGTGCGGTCGTTTATCAAATCTGAGAGATGCAAGTCATCGGCTTCTACCCCCACGCCACGAGTGCTGGGGTGTTCGGGATAAACCTGAGCGCTCTTGTTCCCATTCTTGGGTCCATCTAGGGAGGCGCTCAGCACAACGAACAAGGCCATCGGACTTATAATGCTTTATCACTCTCACTTAGCCATAGAATTCTATAATTTTAAATTTCGGCGAAGCTCCTAGTATTCGGAAGATCGAGTTCGGGGTGCTATCCACGCCTAGGCCAGATAAATTTGGCTCCTCGCTCTAAGAGGCATAAGTCTTTAGGGACTCGAAAAACCTCGCAAACAGCGACCGGTCTCTCGCACTATCATGATGGTCAGTTTTAGCTTTCTCTACTGAGGTGTTAACCCAGCTCAACTGGGGCACAATGGCAGTAGTTCTCCCAGCGCTACCTTAGCCAACATTGCGGAATGTAAGGTACGAAAACATGGGAGCCGGGCAAACCCAACTATTGACCCAAGACATGATTCGGAGCCGATGCATATAGTGCTATAAGTTCGGGGTGCCGCACTCATGAGAGTGTTCGGTCTTCTCACACCGTGTTATGTGGTGCTTAAGCCCCTAGTGTATTGGCCATACCAAAGTGTAGGGTTGCATAATGTCATGACTGAACATATTTGTGTAAAAATAGATAAATACAATAATAGATAAGAGCTATATATTTTTTATTAAAAGGGGCTGCTATGAAAGCAGAACGATACAAATAGTGCGATAAGCAATAGATGGGATTATTTGACATGTCCCCCTCCAGGGGCAAGCTACGAGACTTTAAGTAAAACAGGTATTTAGCTCGTTATAGAGACCACCTGGACATTTGACGTGGCTTGTTCTCTCCCTGGCTGTTGCATCGTGTGTTCGGCGAGCATATTGCCGGACAGCCCTTCCAGATAGTTTGGTCCTAAAAGTATATATATATATATATATATATATATATATATATATATATATATATATATATAAAGAAACGGCAGAATAGGGAGCCCCTAGTGCGGTTGAGCTGCATTCTGGGCGTGCCGTGGTTGTGCCCATCCCCTTATGCCCATGGTATTTCCAAAGCGTAATTATGTACGCGTGGTACCGCTATCGCCATCTGGCGAGGGCTGGGGTTGGGGCCGCACTGCGATGCTTGCTCGGGATGTGCCAGCCGGCTTTGTTGTAGGTTACTTCGGGCGCGCTTGACGTTGTCCGGACGTTTAACACCCGGATTGGAGAATTGCCTTGCAAGGCTACTTTGTACTTCCGCCGCCAGGGCCATCATGTGCTCCTCCATTCGGAGAGAGCGTTCGGTGTTTCCATTTACCGTAATGACTCCACGAGGGCCTGACATCTTAAGCTTGAGATATGCGTAGTGCGGCACCGCATTGAATTTTGCGAATGTGGTTCGTCCGAGTAGGGCGTGATAGCCACTGCGGAATGGGACTATGTCGAAGATTAACTCTTCGCTTCAGAAATTATCCGGGGATCCGTAGACCACTTCGAGTGTAACTGAGCCTGTACAGCTGGCTTCTACACCTGGTATGACGCCTTTAAAGGTTGTCTTTGTGGGTTTAATCCTTGAGGGATCTATACCCATTTTTCGCATTGTATCCTGATAAAGCAGGTTCAGGCTGCTGCCGCCGTCCATGAGGACTCTGGTTAGGTGAAATCCGTCAATGATTGGGTCTAGGACCAATGCGGTGAATCCGCCGTGACGGATGCTAGTGGGGTGGTCCCTTCGATCAAACGTGATCGGGCAGGAGGACCATGGGTTGAACTTTGGGGCGACTGGCTCCAACGCATAGACGTCCTTGAGAGCACGCTTCCGCTCCCTTTTGGGGATATGGGTTGCATATATCATGTTCACCGTCTACACTTGCGGGGGCAAGCCCTTCTGTCCTCTGTTGTTTGTCGGCCGGGGCTCCTCCTCGTCATCGCTATGCAGCCCCTTGTCTCTGGTTTCGGCACTTAACTTGCCTGCCTGCTTGAACACCCAACAATCCCTGTTGGTGTGGTTGGCTGGTTGTTCGGGGGTGCCGTGTATCTGGCATGAGCGATCGAGTATCCGGTTTAAACTGGATGGGCCCGGAGGGTTTCTTTTGAATGGCTTCTTCCGCTGAGCGGGTTTAGAGCCTCTGAATCCGGCATTAACTGCCGCATCCTCAGTATTGTCGCCGTTAATGCGGCGCTTGTGCTTGTTACGATGTGACCTGCCATTGTTGTCCTTGGTATCAGAATTGCCAGGGCTCTTGGTTATGTTATTGCTACGAGCTAGCCAGCTGTCTTCTCCCGTGCAAAAGCGAGTCATGAGTGTCGTGAGGGCTGCCATAGATTTCGGCTTTTCCTGTCCTAGGTGCCGGGCAAGCCATTCGTCTCGGATGTTGTGCCTAAAGGCTGCAAGGGCCTCGGCATCCGGACAGTCGACTATTTGATTTTTCTTGGTTAGGAACCTTGTCCAGAATTGTCTGGCCGATTCCTTTGGCTGATGGATTATGTGGCTTAGGTCATCGGAGTCTGGTGGTCGCACATAAATGCCCTGGAAGTTGTCGAGAAACGCGGATTCTAGGTCCTCCCAGCAACTAATTGACTTTGCTGGCAGGCTGTTAAGCCAATGCCGAGCTGGTCCTTTAAGCTTGAGCGGGAGGTATTTGATGGCATGTAGATCATCACCACGGGCCATGTGGATATAAAGGAGATAATCCTCGATCCATACCGCAGATCTGTTGTGCCATCGTATGATTCGTTGTTTACAGGTTTAAAACCCTCGGGGATTTGATGATCCATTACTTCGTCTGTGAAGCATAGTGGGTGTGCGGCGCCCCTGTACTGGGATATATCGCGATGCAGCTCGGATGAGCTTTGTCTGTTGTGTTCAGCCTGGACGTATTTATCATATCCGGCGTGACGGTTATTGTCATGTGATGTGAGGCGCCAACGCGATCCGTAGATCGATCTTGTTTGCCTTGCCTTATCCTCCAATATGTCTCGTAGGTCTGTGGCGTTTCCCCGTGCTCTGGTATATTTGGAGCGGCGCCGGGGTGCGGCTTGAGTTGAGGGCCGAAAGGCCTCTCTGTCGCGGCCACGGGGTGGCCTGTCGGGTGCATCGTATGCTGGTGACGTAGGTTTGGTTGCTTGCTCCTCTAGTTGGGGTAGCAGCCTACGCTTTGGGTAGCTCTTGGAGGGGCGTTCGAGTTTATACTCTTCGGCCGCCAGGACTTCAGTCCATCTGTCGGCTAGCAAGTCTTGGTCAGCTCTAAGCTGCTGCTATTTTTTCTTAAGGCTGCTTGCTGTGGCCATAAGCCTGCATTTGAAACGCTCTTGTTCGATGGGATCCTCTGGCACGACGAATTCGTGTCGTCAAGGCTTGCCTCGTCTTCGGAGGGAGGCATATAATTGTCGTCCTCGACCTCCCTGTCTGCCGCTTTCTCATGAGGGATGGTTCCTCCGTCCTCCTGCGCTGAATCCTACTGGAGGGGGTTATCTTCGGCACTGTCTGGGGTGTTGTTGTCTCGAGTGCCGGACTCGCCATTTTTGCTTTGGCGGGATTTAGAGCGGCGCCGCTGACGTCGGCGCTTGGATTGCTTCTTGGAGGGGTCATCCTCCGTTTTTTGATCGCCATCCCCTGCTTTGGGGGCGTCCACCATGTATATATCATATGACGAGGTGGATTTCCAGTGCCCTATAGGTGCTGGTTCTTGGTCGGCTCCTTCATCAGCATCCATACCGTCGATGTCGTCGGAGTCGAAGTCGAGCATGTCGGTTAGATCATCAACAATGGCTACAAAGTGGGTGGTGGGTGGGTTTCGAATTTCTTCATTGTCCGCATCCCAACCATGCTGACCATAGTCCGGCCAGGGCTCTCCTGACAAAGAGAGAGACTTTAGTGAATTCAGGATATCGCCAAAGGGTGAGTGCGGAAAGACGTCCGCGGCTGTGAACTCCATGATCGGAGCCCAATCGGGTTCGATCAGAAGGGGTGCGGAAGATTCAGAGTCCGGAACAGAGTCCGGCACCTTGGAGTCACAGACCTCGCAAAGGACTAGGCTGGTATTCGGCTCTATCACCATAGAGATTCCGGCTCCTGGGGCGGCGTCCAACCATCCGTCCCCGACTGGCGCAGTCGGCTCCGAGCTAATGGTCGGAGCGGACACCTGAGCAGCACTCTGGGCACTGTCCGGCGGCAGAGCTAGATCATGCCCATCGTGACAGTGCGGCATGCTCGGCCGTGGCTCAAATCCGTCGAAGATCAAGTCCCTGTGGATGTCGGCCGTGTAGTTTAAGCTTCCAAACCTGACCCGATGGCCAGGGGCGTAGCTTTCGATCTGCTCCAGATGGCCAAGCGAATTGGCCCGCAGTGCGAAGCCGCCGAATACAAAGATATGTCCGGGGAGAAAAGTCTCACCCTTGACCGCGTCGTGTTTGATGACCGAAGGATCCATCGGGCCTAAAGGTGACGACACAGAGGAACTCTCAATGAAAGCACCAATGTCGGTGTCAAAACCGGTGGATCTCGGGTAGGGGGTCCCGAACTGTGCGTCTAGGCGGATGGTAACAAGAGACAAGGGACACGATGTTTTTACCCAGGTTTGGGCCCTCTCGATGGAGGTAAAACCCTACTCCTGCTTGATTAATATTGAAGATATGGGTAATACAAGAGTTGATCTAACACGAGATCAGAGAGGCTAAACCCTAGAAGCTAGCCTATGGTATGATTGTTGTTCGTCCTACGGACTAAAACTCTCCGGTTTACAAAGACACCGGAGAGGGCTAGGTTTACATAGAGTCGGTTACAATGGGAGGAGATGTTCATATCATATCGCCAAGCTTGCCTTCCACGCCAAGGAAAGTCCTATCCGGACACGGGACGAAGTCTTCAATCTTGTATCTTCATAGTCCGGGAGTCCGGCCAAAGGTCATAGTCTGGCCATCCGGACGCCCCCTAATCCAGGACTCCCTCAGATACCATAATCCAAGTGTTGGTGTGTGAGCTAGATATCAAAGAATATGCTTCACAGCCTTATGGTGTGATTCCTTCGGTGTAGCTTGAAATCGGGCACACATGCAAACACTAAGCATAATATCCGGCCTAGATGCACATAGGTATAGTAAAGAGCCAATCATGGAGTGGTATACATTTTGATCAAAGTCTTGACCATTTTCATCAGTGCATAGATGGCCATTGGTGGGCATAGGAATTTTGACCCCTTTGCAGTCTTGCATGCCAAATTTCCTCAATACATCTTTGAGGTATTTCTCTTGAGATATGAATATGCCATTGTGTTGTTGACGAATTTGAAGACCTAAAAAGAATTTCAATTCTCCCATCATAGACATTTGATATTTTTCACTCATCATATAGGCAAATTCATCACTATAACGTTCGTCAGTACAGCCAAAGATAATGTCATCAACATATATTTGGCACACAAACAATTCATCATCATAAGATTTTGTGAAAAGAGTTGGGTCGAGTGAGCCGGGTTTGAAGCCTTTCTTCATTAGGAATTCCTTCAAAGTATCATACCACGCCCGAGGGGCTTGCTTGAGGCCATACAGGGCCTTGTTGAGTCTGAAGACTTTGTCGGGATTCTTTGGATCTTCAGAACCTGGGGGTTGAGCAACATATACTTCTTCCTCAAGCTTACCATTGAGAAATGCACTTTTCACATCCATTTGATATAAAGTGATATTATGATGGTTAGCGTAAGCAAGTAATATGTGAATAGCCTCAAGTCTAGCAACAGGTGCAAAAGTTTCATCGAAATCAATTTCCTCAACATGTGTGTAGCCTTGAGCTACAAGTCGTGCCTTATTCCTCACCACAAGGCCATTTTCATCTTGCTTGTTGCGGTAGATCCATTTTGTGCCAATGACATTGTGCTTGCGAGGATCTGGATGTTTGACCAGTTCCCAGACGTTGTTGAGCTCGAACTGATGTAATTCTTCTTGCATAGCCTGAATCCACTCAGGCTCCAGAAATGCTTCATCTACCTTAGTGGGCTCTGAGATAGAGACAAAAGCAAAGTGCCCACAAAAGTTAGATAAGTGTGAAGATTTTGAGCGTGTGAGAGGACCTGGTGCTTCAATGTCATCAATGATCTTCTCGATTTGCACTTTGTTAGCAATGCGAGGATGAGTGGGTTGTCTTCGAGGAATTTGATCAACATTTCCTTCAGGAGCATTTTCTTCAGCACCATTTTCTTCAGGTGCGCCAGCCCGGTGATCATCATGATCTGGAATGAATTCTTCAGCAGATTCTTCGGTAGGAATGACATCCTCAGTAGCCTTGAACTTTATAGAATCCTCAGGTGCTGGTTCATCTATCACAGAAGGTAGGTGCTCTCTTTGCGAGCCATTAGTTTCATCGAACCGCACATCTACAGTTTCAACAACTTTGTGAAGAATGCTGTTGAAGACTCTGTAGGTGTGCGAGTCCTTTCCATAACCAAGCATAAAACCTTCATGTGCTTTCGGTGAGAATTTGGAAGTGTGATGAGGATTTCTAATCCAACATTTAGCACCGAAGACTTTAAAATAACTCACATTGGGCTTTTTGTCAATGGGGAGTTCATACGCATTTTTCTTGAAGAATTTGTGAAGATATACCATGTTTATGACGTGGCATGCAGTATCAATTGCCTCAATCCAGAAGCAACGAGGCGTCTTGTATTCATCAAGCATAGTGCGGGCCATTTCAGCGAGGGTTCTGTTCTTGCACTCCACGACACCATTCTGCTGAGGAGTATAAGGAGCAGATAACTCACGAGTAATACCAAGTTCATCAAGATAGCCATCAAGACCAGAATTCTTGGACTCGGTCCCATTGTCAGTTCTGATGTGCTTGATCTTCACACCAAAGTTGGTTGAAGCCCTCGAGGAAAATCGTTTGAAGACTTCCTGTACTTCATGTTTGTAAGTGACAATGTGCACCCATGTGTAACGAGAATAATCATCAACAATAACAAAGCCATATTGAGATGCATCATTCAGAATTGCAGAATAATGGTTAGGACCAAAGAGATCCATGTGAAGCAATTCAAATGGTCGAGTGGTAGTCATGACAGTCTTTGCTGGATGCTTGGCCTTTGTCATCTATCCAGCTTCACAAGCTCCGCACAAGTGATCCTTGAGGAATTTGACATTCTCAATGCCAATGACATGCTTCTTCTTCGCAAGCGTGTGCAGATTCCTCATGCTAGCATGACCAAGTCGTTGATGCCATAGCCAGCCTTCTGAAGCTTTTGCAAGTAAGCACATGGCTAGTTGTGGTCCTGTAGAGAAATCAACAATATACAAGTCTCCTCTCCTAAAGCCTTCGAAGACTTTGGAATGGTCAGCTTCCATGATCACAACACAGCGATATCTTCCAAAGACAACAACCATATCAAGATCACAAAGCATTGAGACAGACATGAGGTTGTATCCTAAGGACTCGACAAGCATGACTTTGTCCATGTGTCGATCCTTTGAGATCGCAACCTTACCTAGATCCAATACCTCACTTTTCCTTTGTCTGCGAAGATGATATGCTTCAGATGTGACGGTGATAAAGGAGCATCCATCAATAGATTCTTGTCACCAGTCATGTGATTCGTCAATCCACTATCGAGGACCCACTCGTTTGCTTTGGGTTGATCATCCTGCAGATGAATTAGTGCAACTTATGAACTCATATACTTCAATAGTGAAGAATATGACATCAATATCATCAGATCAATTTCATCAAGCAATAGCACAGATAAATCAGTATGAGGACGTGAGAAATGATAATTCATTTCTTCATGATTAGCCTGCGTCCTTTCAGGCAAATTCAGGTCTCCAGCAAATTCTTCAGACGTTTTGAGCACGTCTGGAGACCTGACCCTGCATAAGAGATTAGTTCTTTTTCTTCACCACCCACATCTGAAGGGGTGGCAAAGAATTCATCACTCTACGTGCACCATATGAGAAAGATGGCATAGAAGCCAGTCCACTTTGTTTCACATAAGAGGGGTTTGGGTAAGCATATGAGTAAGCAGAGAAACTCTTCGAGGACTTATGAACATAATGATTTGAAGAATAATACTCATAATCATAGCCCTTAGCTCTACCCTGCGAAACAGAAGGGTTAGCACGGTGATGATCATATGAGGATTTTGATTCTTTTGAGGAATTTGATCCATATGAAGAATTAGGTCCATATGAAGGATTTGATCTGGGGTTCCTTTTCTTCACGAGTGGTGTCATGAGGACATTCACCTGAAGACATTCAAGATGACTTTTGGAGACCCAGATTTTCTTCATAGGGGAACCGTTCCTGTAGTTAGTGCCAACATATCTAGCAAATACTTCACCATTCTGATTTTTGAATAGTTTATAGTTGGAGTCAAATGACTCATCAGAAGAATGAGAAGATTCACATGTAAAGCCAGATAAATTGGATGGATCAACTGGAGGTCCCTTTGCAACAACCCATGAGGTTTTGGGGTACTGCTCAGGCTTCCAATATGTTCCATCAGCATTGAGTTTCCTCTCAAAGGTAATACCCTCTTTCCTAGGGTTCCTGTTGAGGATCTGCTTTTTAAGCTCATCACAAAGAGTCTGATGCCCTTTGAGGCTTTTGTACAATTCCTTCAGCCCTGCATCATCAGTAGTACTAGAAATGTCCTCAGATGAGGAATTAGTGATAGCAGAGACAGGTGAGGAATTTCTAACAGTTGAAGCATTTGAGCATTCAGGTGAAGAATTAGCAGATTCACGTTCAATGCACTTCAGACATGGAGGAATAAATTCTTCCTGAGTAGCGCTGATTTGTTGAGCAAGTAATGAATTGCGCTCCTTCTGAAGATCTTCATAACTCACTCTTAGCTTCCCAAGATCTTTCTTTCTTTGAAGAAATTCATAAGAAAGCTTCTCGTGATCAGATAAGAGTGTGTTATGATGACCTTGAAGGTCGTCAAACTTGGAATGAAGTCTCTAAAGACTATCAGCCAAAGCTTTTGACTGATCCATTTCTTCACCCAACATATCATCGCTCTTATTTAGCATATATTGAACTTTTTCCAAAGCTATTTGTTGTTTAGTGGCAAGGGAAGCAAGTTTGACATAGCTAGGTCCAAATTCATCGCCAGATTCATCATCACTGGACTCAGATAGGTAGCATTCGGTTACCTTTGCACTATTTCCCATAAGGCAGGGGGTAGATGATGATGATTCTGGTTCGAATGCCATCGCATTGAGAGATTCCTTGTAATCCTCAAACCAAGGATCATGACGAGTCCGATGACCTTCATAGACCTCAGAGAGACGGTCCCAGATTAGCTTCGCATGATTAAGATGCATGACATTCCTGAACTGATTTCGGGACAGACTGGAGCAGATGACATCCTTGCTGTGAGGTTAAGTAGAGTGTACTTGCGAATGTCATCAGCCTCCGCCATCTTTCATAGATCGGTAAGACCGATCTCAGTGACGGTCCACAGTTCGCTGTCCATAGCCATGAGTCGCTTTTTCATCATGGTCTTCCACAGAGGATACTCAAGACTGTCAAACATGGGGCAAGAAACGTTCCTTGATCCTGCAGTCGACATAACTAAAACTCCAGGCGGTTAAACCAAAATCACACAGAACAAGGGAGTACCTTGCTCTGATACCAATTGAAAGTGCGTTATATCGACTAGAGGGGGGTGAATAGGCGATTTTTATGAATTCTTCACTAAGGAATTTGTCTATGAGGAAATTCCTAAATGAAGAACTACTTGCAGCGGAATAAGTACTCAAAAGTAAACATAGCAGAACACACGCATAGTCATCATGATGAAATGAAGACAAGCACAGAGTACAGAAAGCGTAAACACAGGATAACACAAGATGAAGACAGACTGACTGAAGAAATTGAAGTGAGGAAATTGAGAAAGTCTTCAGTCAAAGTCTTCAAACAGATATGAACAAGCACACAACAACAGAGATGAGGAAATAAAAGAGTTGAGGAAATAGAACCAGTAAGCTTGATGAAGACAATGATTTGGTAGACCAATTCCAACTGCTGTCTCATTTGTCCATCTGGTTGGAGTGGCTGAGTATTTAAGCTCGAGGACACCCAGTCTCGAACACACAGACCTCACCGTATTCTCCTTGAGCTAAAGTCACACAGACCTCGCCCAATCACTCGTGGTAAGTCTTCAAGTGACTTCCGAACCTTCACAAACTCGGTCACTCGGCAATCCACAATTCCTCTTGGATGCTCTAGACCTTGACGCCTAACCGTCTGGAAGAAGCACAATCTTCAAAGGAAGCAAGCGTCGGATCCACACAGGATCAATCTCTTCAGTGATGCTCAATCACTTTGGGGTTTGTAGGTTTGGGGTTTGGGATTTCCTCACTTGATGATTTTCACTCAAAGTCCTCGGAGGATGGGTTGCTCTCAAATGACAAGTGTCAGTTTCTCTCGGAGGAGCCAACCAACTAGTAGTTGTAGGGGTGCGGCTATTTATAGCCTAGGGAGCAGCCCGACATGATAAGGCATAAATGCCCTTCAATGATATGACCGTTAGGTGGGTAGATATTTTGGGACAGCTGGCGCGTAGCACAGCAACAGTCGGAATATTTGACTCTCAAATACCTCAGGGCTATCATGATCCTCACTTTGTAGGCAATCCGCACTGGCGAATTCCTAACTCCTTAGTCAGAACAAATTCCTCAGAGACCAGAAGAACTTCGTCTCTGTCACTATAGAATATGACTGAACTGTGTAAGATTTCCAATGGCTTCACTCGAAAGGATTGGTAGGTGTAGAATTTTGAGTTTAGCATCACATGGATATTTTTCCTTAGTATTTCCTCGACCCCCTTTAACAGTACGGTGTTTCCTATGACTCAAGAAAGAGAAAATGAAACAGTAAAAACAAGAGTCTTCATGCTTCATGTTCCTCGAATGATTACCAAGTCTTCAAGGTCGCACCAATTTCTTCACTTTCAAAGCCTTCAGAAAGTCTTCAGAAATCCAAATTCTTCAGACGAAGAACGTCATTTTTAGGGGTCGACTTTCTCTGTAAATATCAAACTCCTCATAGACTTATAGACCTCTGTACACTCACAAATGCATCAGTCACTTAACCTATAAGTCTTCAATACGCCAAAATCACTAAGGGGCACTAGATGCACTTACACATCCATGGCGGCATCGCCGACCACTTCCTCCACGACGTCGCTCCCTCGGCGGCGACATCCACCTTAGTAGGAGCTGCTACTGCTTTAGCTCTCGCTTGCGGTGCTGCTCTGCTCTTGCTCTCGGTTCCCTGCCCGGTCTGCTCTTGCTATTGCTCTTGCTCTTGCTCTTACTCTTGCTCACGCTGCTGCTCTCGCTCTTGCTCTTGCTTGCGATGCTGCTCCAATTTAGCTACACTTTAGTCGACTGAATCGACTTTTGGCCAGTCAATTTTCAGGGGGTGGGGGGGGGGGGGCGCTCACCGGAGTTAAGGAAGAACCAGCTGCAGCAGGGAGGGGGCCTCGCCAAAGAGTTACCCCACTTTCTATCTTAGGGTTCAGGGTGGGGGCGGTGGTTGCCAGCGGTGGCGTGGGGATCACCGGAGAAAAAGCTCGGCATGGGGGGGGGGCTAGAGGGATGGCCGGGGTGGCGGCAGACCAGCGGTGGGGAGTGTTTTCGGGGTGGGCGGGGCGACGCACCGCCGGCCGCGGGCGGCAGGGGGCGGCTGTTTGGCCGGTGGTGGCTGGCGGCTCAGGGGGGTGAGGTTGAAGATGAACTGCAAACCCTTGATTTCATATCCAACAGCTGCTAAATCGACTGACCAGAGATGAAAAAGTCAGTCGAGTGACGTGTAGCCCCACCTCTAGTGCGTTCAGTTTCGACCGTAAAATTCAGTTTCGACAGCAAAATTCAGTTTCGATAGTTAAGTTTAGATTCGACAGTTAAATTCAGTTTCAACAGTTAAGTTCAGAGATGAGCGGCTAATGTATTTTACATCTAGCACTTTGTGGTTATGTATTTTACGTCGTCTATTGGAGATGCTATTAGAATTCCACTCAGGTTAACGTTGTCTCTCTTGTCCTGCTTCAGCCTAGGCATCGTACAACTCACCGGAGGTGCTCCAACGATGAAACCCTCCATCACAGCGGAGCAGTACCTCGAGATCCATCTCCAGACGCCTAAAATCTTTGTCCCCTCCTCTGACAGCCAAGTCAGCCAGAGCATCCTCACCGGCCAACCCAATCACGCTGAGATCGACATGGCTTTGCCAAAGAGGTTGTACACTTGTTGCATCTCTTTTTTACTCTACATGTTATATATATTGTCCACTGAGCACATGTAGTAACGTGAAATACAATTATTTTATCCTACTATATGACAAGCAGTGAGGTACCAGGCAACTTAGCTATCCGTGATGGACTCTCTTGAACGCCATCATTATTTATCTCTGCGTGTTTGAGCTGTGCATTTGTTGATGGGCCTGGGAGTTGAGCTAGTAGGGCAGTGGCGTGGGTCCAAAGTAATAGAACTAGCACAAAAACATTTTTTAATGTAGGATTTTCCTTGCTCATGCCTGCCTACTAGAATCGCCAGTGCTTGAAAGGAAAAGTGAATGAAAAACATAGGAATTGGGAAGTTTCCTATGGTACTACTATTCATGAATTTGGTTCAAAGGAATGGAGCAAAGGAAAACGGTAGGATTTGTTCCTTTACTATCTCCTTGAAAGAAAAACCGTAGGAATTTTAATTTCCACTTGTCCTCCTTTTCAAATTCCTATTCATGAAGCACAATACTAAGAGATAGTAGCATAATAGCATTATAACCGTACATTTTCTTGTGGTTTGACTTAATCTCACCATGCTTCTTTGCATCCTGTGATCTTCCAATGCTTGTGAATCAAACACCCAGATTGGCAGAAATCCTGTGTTTTTAAATTCTCTATTTTGCATGTGCATTCCTATCCTATTCCTGTCTATTTCCTATCCCTGCATTGTTGGAATCCTCAAATTCAAACAAGCCCTTACACAATTACTTCTGTTACAGATATGTGTCAAAGAAAACCTTGTGTGGTTTGTCCTGCTCCTGCGGCGCTGTGTTCCACCCCAGTTCAGCTGCTCTAACGACGGAAGGGTTCACCATAGCAGGGATCCGCTCTCTAGTCTGTCTTTCGCCGCCTCAGATCTTCTTCCCAACCACCGGCAGCCACGACAACTGCATTACCATCATCAACTGAGCAGATGACCTTGAGGAGTACACGGGTCCACAAGAGAGGTCGCACTCTTCCGTGTCTGCTTACGTTATGCATTGCTTAATATGATGACATGCTACTTTATCGTCGTGTTCACCTATTAGACTCCAAGTCAGGTCCAAACTAATGCTGAAACTTGAGTTTTTAAATGGTTGTGGGGTACATATTGGGCCAGCAATCAGTACTATCTGGTTAATTTCGGGTGTCTACTATGAGTTTCATGTTGGGTGCAAATAAACATTAAAGGAGAAATTATCTGTATTTTTTAACTAAAGCTATTATCTGCCTGCTATCATTGGTTTTGGGTCTATCCATAGTTTGCTACCATCACTCTGGATTTGTGCATGCACTCCTTACATAATCTCACTATGTTTTATTCCTATGCATGTCAGTTATTGTACACAATGGAACTGAACATGTAGAGAAAAAGAGACAAGCCTTGCGTGGCAATAAAACTTCATGCAGACGTCGCTCCATGGTGGGGGCAAAGGCAGCACCTCCTCTACCCATTTCAGATTGTAAATCAAGAGGAAGATAACTATTCTGAGGGGGATTCAGAAGGAGAAGACCACTCCTATTTACCCCATGAGGTCTTCGCTCTAACTTGGCATGCTGATGTTGCTAATGTCATGCATATGGTGCCTTGCATTGCTTACTGTATACATCAAGGATGTCATCTGCTTAGTTTAGACATGCTTTGTGTCAATGCCATCTGTTTAGTTTCTTTATCATATATGTGAATCATGCAATGCCATCTTGTTTTGGCCAGGCATCATATATGTGAATTTTGCAATGCCACCCTGGTTAGCCAGTCATCTTATATGTGAATTATATCATGCCATCATTTTTTTATTATGTGTTAAATTTGTCAACAGTTTTAGTACATTCAATTACTCTTCCTGTGCATCAGCCATTCGGCATGGTCATGGAAAAATCTGGAGTGGAAACAAGGTCTTCAGAGCAGACAATGCTATCTGACGAAGCGCATGTGTTGCTGATTACGGATAGCTCCTCAGAGGAGGATGCAGAGATAGATGACCAGTCCTATTCCCTCCCCCTCGAGGTGCATGCTATAACTTGGTAGGGTTATGTTGCTCATATCGTGCGTATGGTATCTTGCATTGCTATGTCATTTACTTAGTTTAGACATGCTTTGTGTGAATGCCACCTATTTAGTGTCTAATTACCATATATGTGAATTATGCAATGCCATCTTGTTGCAAGATATTATATATGTGAATTATGCAATGCTATCTTGTTGCAACACATTATATATGTGAATTATGCAATGCCATGCTATTTAGCCAAGCGTCATATATGTGAATAATATCATGCCGTCCTTTTTTTGTATTTCTCATTGATTTTGTCAATAATATTTGTATATTCAACTGCTCTTCCTGTGCATCAGCCATTTGAATTGGTGATGGAGAAATCTGGAGTGAAAACAAGGTCTTAAGAGCAGACAATGCTACCTGCTGAAGCAGATATCTTGTTGGTTACAGATAGCTCTTCAAAGGAGGATTCAAAGGCAGATGACCAGTCCTATTATCCCCCTAAGGTGTATGCTCAAGATTGGCAGGGTTATATTGCTCATATCATGCATATGTTGTATTGCAATGCTTAGTTTTTACATCATATACACAATATTGAATGCCATCTCCTTAGTTGACACATCATATATGTGATTGCCCTCTGCTCACTGTCGGTGTCAAAACCGGCGGATCTCGGGTAGGGGGTCCCGAACTGTGCGTCTAAGGCTAATGGTAACAGGAGGCTGGGGACACGATGTTTACCCAGGTTCGGGCCCTCTCGATGGAGGTAATACCCTACTTCCTGCTTGATTGATCTTGATGATATGAGTATTACAAGAGTTGATCTACCACGAGATCGTAGAGGCTAAACCCTAGAAGCTACCCTATGATTATGATTGTTGTTGTCCTACGGACTAAACCCTCCGGTTTATATAGACATTGGAGGGGGCTATGGTTACAAAGAGTCGGTTACAGAGAAGGAGATCTAAAATCCGAATCGCCAAGCTTGCCTTCCACACAAAGGAGAGTCTCATCCGGACACGGGACGAAGTCTTCAATCTTGTATCTTCATAGTCCAACAGTCCGGCCAAAGTATAAAGTCCGGCTGTCCGGATACCCCCTAATCCAGGACTCCCTTAGTAGCTCCTGAACCAGGCTTCAATGACAATGAGTCCGGCGTGCAGATTGTATTCGGCATTGGAAGGTGGGTTCCATCTCTGAATACTCCAAGGTAGATTCCGAACACAAGGATCGTGTCCGACTCTGCAAAATAATTCCACATACCACCGTAGAGAGAACAATGTTCAACAAATCTAATCTGCTGACAACTTTACATAGCGTGACATCACACCATGGACCGGTCATTTATTCGAACCGTTTTTTCACAACTAGCTACTGCACATATTGTGAGGCAGTTTCCTTGGCACGTCTTGTCCATGCAGATATCGTGTCCCCCCATCGCGGGATTCTCATCAATACGGGTATGGGTAACCCAACCGCCCCATCAATTGCGGCGCTTGGAGAATAAGTAATTTTAACAGGCAAGTGGGGAGGCGCACAGTTTCTACTGCCTTTATAAAGAGATAAGGATCCCCCGATTTCACCCACGCCTTCTTCCTCCTTTACTCATCCATTCTCGCACCCTCGAGCTCCAGCGCCCAAGTTCTCACCTTCTCCGTAAAGCCATTCACGACATGTCCGGAGCAGGAGGCAAGTGGATGGCCTCCTCCGTTACGGAGGAGGATATTACCAAGCTTCGGGAGGCCAGATACCTGCCGCAAACATCGCGCACACGCTTCTGGCGGAGGGGCAGATCACCCCCACTCCAAAATCTCGTCTGCGGACTGGGATTTCCACTTCACCCATTTGTCCGCGGGCTCGTGTTCTACTATGGGTTAGATTTTCATGATTTGGCCCCAAATTTCGTCCTCAACATCTCGGCGTTTATCGTCGTGTGTGAGGCCTTCCTCCGCATCAAGCCCCACTTTGGCATGTGGCTACAGATCTTCAATGTGAAACCGAAGATAGTGAGCGGCCAGCAAGCGAAGTGCGGAGGCGCCATGGTGGGCAAGATTCCCAACGTTACCTGGCTTGAAGGCTCCTTCGTGGAGACCGTGAAGGGGTGGCAATCGGTGTGTTTCTACATCACCGAGCTGCGCGACACCAACTGGGCGGCAGTCCACGAATTCCGATCCGGCATCCCCATGCGGCTCACCTCCTAGGAAAAGAAGGGCCTGGCCTGGGGCATACCTGCAGAGCTGACCGGACTCCAGAACTGCATCAAAAATATGATAGACAAGAAGATCAAGCTTGTCAACATGGTCCAGGTCATGCTCTTCCGCTGGATCCTCCCGTGTCAAAGACGGGCGTTCAATATGTGGGAGTTTGATCCGACCGAACACCAGACGCTTCAAGAGCTCTTCGACACGATGCATAAAGACGTATGGAAGGTTCTATTCAAAGCCGCTGAAGTACCTCCACCCACTTCCGAGGACCGTGGACTCAGCGCAAAGCGCCCCGCCAATCCGGTAAGCTCTCTAAATATCAAAATATATGCCTTTCCCAGTACATTTGTGGGAGGATTTTAAGGCACCATACTGACAAAACAGGACTATGTCGCGACGGCGGAGCGGATTGACTATCCGGCTCTGCTGCCGGAAGATCCAGCAATCGCACTCCTGACGGAGATGCTGGTTCTGGCACCTTACAAGGTGTCGGAGAAGAAGGCCAAGAAGGCGGCCACAGGGGCCAGGAAAGGTCTCCGGCGCAGGGCCGTAATAGACTCGTCGTCCGAGGATGCTGAGGCAGATTCCTCCCACAAAGACGGGGAGGAGAAGAAGAGAAAAGCCGCCCCACAGGGGGAGGCTAGGACACCTAAGAAGGGAAAGACATCCCTTCCGGACTATTCCACCACGGCTGCCTACATCGGCGAGGAGTGGTTGCCCAGGGCCAAGCCCCTAGCAAAATCGTAAGTATCCAGACACTAATACTTCTGGTATGTTTTGCTTTATTGCTTGTCATAACACCGAACACGCATATGCAGTCCTGCTGGGTCCCACCTTCAGGTATCCTCTTCGGATGTGCCCTTGAGTGAATCGGTGATGAATAGCTATTCACTCCCGACGGCCACCTCCCCACGGCCCGCGGATGACACCAAGGTGCTGTCCCAAAGGATACCGGAATGGGGGGCGACGGTTCTGGAGACGCCCCAAGGCGAAATCCCAAACGCCGGGCACATGGGGGGTAAGATCCCCATGGATTATGCTGACGGGTGTCGCAACAAGTATGGCTCTGAGCCGGATACTGCGCCGGAACCTCCAAAAGTTCCAGATTCAAGTAGGCAGCCCCTCGCTAAGGAGGGCGAGCCGTCTATGCCGATGACCTCTGTCCAGCCGGAGGCATCGGATAATTTGCTGGAAGTGCTTCGCGCCGCTTTCCATTGACGAAAGGCATCGTACTCTTATGAGTGCGCGTGATTGAGAAGGTTCTATCCGCAAAAGCGGATTTGACCGAAGCCTGCCGCCAGCCTTCTAATAGGCTTTGAGGTAAGTGAAAGCACAAGTGCTCCCTAGGTGGTTTTGGTAATTAATGACAACATATCTCTTGTTGGACTAACACTTTTATCTAGTATGTTTCAGATAAGTTCAACAATGGAGTGGCATGGACTAAAGGATGTGGCAACTCCTTCAAGATGCTAAGGATAAAGGATTCGCTCAAGCTTGAAGCTCAAGACTCTTCATTTTACATAGTCTATAGCAAAAGCCAATACTATCAAGGAGGGATGAGGTGTTGCTTAATGAGCCTCTTGCTTCAAGTGCTTAGTGATATGCTCCAAATACCCTCAACTACTTTCCCACTTCCACACATATGTCCTAAACCTAAAGTCAAACTCGGCCCCACTGATTCTTTCTATCCAGCGCCACCGAGTTTGGATGTCTTAGCCACTGCCACAAACCCTAGGCAAATCGGTCTCACCGATAGGGATCTCGGTCTCACCGAGATGGGATTGTAATCTCTCTGTGTATGTCTATTATCAAAATCGATCTCACCGAGTTTGAGCAATCGGTACTACCGAGATTACAATGCAAACTCTCTGGTTAACTTATTATCAAAATCGGTCCCACCGAGTTTGATAATCGGTCAAACCGAGTTTGCCTGACCAACTCTCTGGAAAGCTTATTACCAAAATCGGTCCCACCGAGTTTGTGTAATCGGTCTTACCGAGATTACGTTAGCCCTAACCCTAACCGAATCGGTCCCACCGAGTTGCATTCCGGTCCCACCGAAAACCCTAACGGTCACATTATTTGCTAAATCGGTCTGACCGAGTTTAACGATTCGGTCCCACCGAGTTTGGTAGATTGTGTGTAACGGTTAGATTTTGTGTGGAGGCTATATATACCCCTCCACCTCCTCTTCATTCGTGGAGAGAGCCATCAGACTGAACCTACACTTCCAGCATCCTATTTCTGAGAGAGAACTACCTACTCATGTGTTGAGGCCAAGATATTCCATTCCTACCATATGAATCTTGATCTCTAGCCTTCCCCAAGTTGCTTTCCACTCAAACCCTCTTTCCACCAGATCCAAATCCTATGAGAGAGAGTTGAGTGTTGGGGAGACTATCATTTGAAGCACAAGAGCAAGGAGTTCATCATCAACGCACCATTTGTTACTTCTTGGAGAGTGGTGTCTCCTAGATTGGCTAGGTGTCACTTGGGAGCCTCCGACAAGATTGTGGAGTTGAACCAAGGAGTTTGTAAGGGCAAGGAGATCGCCTACTTCGTGAAGATCTACCGCTAGTGAGGCAAGTCCTTCGTGGGCGACGGCCATGGTGGGATAGACAAGGTTGCTTCTTCGTGGACCCTTCGTGGGTGGAGCCCTCCGTGGACTCGCGCAACCGTTACCCTTCGTGGGTTGAAGTCTCCATCAACGTGGATGTACGATAGCACCACCTATCGGAACCACGCCAAAAACATCCGTGTCTCCAATTGCGTTTGAATCCTCCAAACCCTTCCCTTTACATTCTTGCAAGTTGCATGCTTTACTTTCCGCTGCTCATATACTCTTTGCATGCTTGCTTGCTATGTGTTGTGAATGTTAAACTTGTGCCTAAACTCCACTCAAACTTTAAAGAAACTTAAAAACTGCAACTTTGGTACTTAGTGTCTAATCACCCCCCCTCTAGACACCTCTTCTCAAGGTCCTACAAGTGGTATCAGAGCATTGGTCTCCATTGCCTTGGTTTAATCACCATTGGAGGAAGATGGATGAGTCTACTTTGGGGAGTCTTAGACATAGAGTGCCTATTCTTGATGGAGAGTATTTTCATGAGTGGAAAAATGAGATGCTTGTAATTTTCAATCAATATCATTTGAACAAGTACATTGCTAGTCCTTGTGCACCTTGTGTTGATCCTATGCATCCTACCCTTGATGAGTCTATTGACATGATTAGGAATGTTAGAACTGTTAATCTTATCACTAGAGGCTTGCCTAGAAACTTGATTATAAAACTGCCTACTCTTGAGTGTGCCTACACTATATGGAAATTTCTTGAGGAACGATTTCCTGATTATTCTTTGAAAAATCTTGATGAAATTCTTCATAAGTCTATTGCTTTGAGTAAAATGAATACTAGTGATCCTATGTTTGGTGATCGTCTATTTGAGCTTACAAACCTTATGCGTGCCAAAGGAAATGTTGGTATTATTAGTGACATTATTTCCGAAGCTATAAAATTCATAGACAAGATCATTGTCAAACTCATTCTAATGAATCACCCTCTCTAGGATTTGATCCACCACATGACGATGTTGAACATGGATACTATGATGAGGATGATGATAGTGACTTCGATCTTGATGATGCAATGAGACATTTTGGTCTTATGGCAAATCTTCGGGGATATATGTCAGGAGGAAAGGAATGGGTTCTTGATAGTGGATGTACCGATCACATGACCGGAGATAAAGACATGTTTCGTGAGCTTGCTGATAATGATAGTCCTCGAAAGTATGTCACTTTCGGTGACAACTCAAAGGGTAAGGTGGTTGGCCTCGGTAAGGTGGCCATCTCACATGATAGCTCCATACAAAATGTCATGCTCGTTGAATCTCTTGGTACAACTTACTTTCAGTATCTAGACTTGCTGATTTCGGTTTCAATGTTCTATTTACTGAAGTAGATTGCCAAGTGTTTCGTCGAGACAATCATAAAATGGTCTTTACCGGCATACGTAGAGGTGATCTATACATTGTTGATTTCACTAAAAAGGCTCAACCTAAAACTTGCTTCATTGCTAAATCCTCAAAAGGTTGGTTATGGCATAGACGATTAGGTCATGTTGGTATGAGAAACCTTGACAAGCTTATTAAAGGGAATCATATCCTTGGAGTTAATGATGTCATATTTGATAAGGATAGACTTTGCAGTGCTTGTCAAGCAGGTAAACAGGTTGGAGGAAGGCATCCCGTGAAGAACATCATGACCACAAAGAGGCCACTCGAGCTACTTCACATGGATCTCTTTGGTCCCAACTCTTACAAGAGTCTCGGTGGAAATTCTTTTGGTCTAGTTATAGTTGATGATTTTTCCAGATTTACGTGGGTGTTCTTTCTTGATGATAAATCGCAGGTTCAGAAGATCTTCAAAAACTTCGCTAGGAAGGCCCAAAATCAATTTGAAGTGAAGATCAAGAAGGTTCGCAGCGACAACGGAACGGAGTTCAAGAACGCAAATGTGGACACCTTTCTTGACGAAGAAGGGATTTCACACGAGTTCTCGGCTACGTACACACCTCAACAAAATGGAGTTGTTGAGAGGAAGAACCGGACGCTCATCGAAATGGCGAGAACGATGCTTGATGAGTACAAGACGCCGAAGCACTTTTGGGCAGAAGCGGTTGAGACAGCTTGTCATGCAACAAATCGCTTGTATCTTCACAAGCTACTCGGCAAGACGGCATACGAGCTACTCACCGGTAACAAACCCCAAGTTGGATACTTTCGAGTATTCGGCTCAAAGTGCTACATTCTTGATAAGCATCGTCGTTCTAAATTTGCTCCTAAGTCTCATGAAGGTTTCCTACTAGGTTATGGCTCAAACTCTCACACTTACCGTGTCTACAACAATTTCACCCGAAAGGTTGAAGAGACGGTAGATGTGAAGTTTGATGAATCTAACGGCTCGCAAGTAGAGCAATTGCCAATTGATGTAGGAGACAAAGATCCTTCGGAAGCAATCCAAGACTTGTCTATTGGCAAGGTCCGTCCAACGGAGGTGAAGGAGAGTACCTCGTCTGTCCAAGTGGAAGCTTCTACTTCACGACAAGGTGAACCAAGAGTTGATACGGAAGCATCCACAAGTGGGACACACCAAGATGAAGGAAACGAGGAAGTGCATCAAGATGAACGTCAACAACCTCCTTCTCCACCACGACAAGAGAACGACAACGCCAACAATGAAGAAGGCCAAGAAGAAGAACAAGATGAAGAAGATGTTCAACGAAGATCCAAGCAAAAGCTTTCACGAGTTCGAGCAAGAATTGCTAAAGACCATCCCGTCGAGCAAATCTACAATGATATTCAAACCGGGAGAATCACTCGCTCTAAAACTCGTTTAGCTAACTTTTGTGAAAACTATTCTTTCATCTCTAGCATTGAACCTATGAAGGTCGAAGAAGCATTGGAAGATCCGGATTGGATAAATGCTATGCATGAAGAGCTACACAACTTTGAGAGGAACCAAGTTTGGACATTGGTTGAGAAGCCCGACAACAACCACAACATCATCGGTACCAAATGGGTGTTTCGCAACAAGCAAGATGAAGATGGACAAGTAGTTCGCAACAAAGCACGTCTCGTCGCCCAAGGCTACACACAAGTCGAAGGTATGGACTATGGTGAGACTTACGCCCCCGTTGCTAGACTTGAGTCCATTCGCATCTTACTTGCCTATGCTAATCACCATGATATCACCTTGTACCAAATGGACATTAAAAGTGCTTTTCTAAATGGTGAAATAGAGGAGGAAGTTTATGTTAAACAACCTCCCGGCTTTGTCAATCCTAAGAAACCCAATCATGTTTACAAACTTCACAAAGCTCTTTATGGACTTAAACAAGCTCCTAGAGCATGGTATAAATGCTTGACCAAGTTCCTTATTGAAAAAGGCTTTGAAATTGGGAAAATTGATTCTACTCTTTTTACTAAAAGGGTTAATGGTGAACTCTTTGTGTGCCAAATTTATGTTGATGATATTATATTTGGTTCAACTAACCCTCATTTTAGTGAAAAGTTTGGGAAGCTAATGTCGGAGAAGTTTGAGATGTCTATGATGAGTGAACTCAAATTCTTTCTTGGGTTGCAAATCAAGCAAACTAAGGAAGGTACTTTTGTCTCTCAAACGAAGTACACTAAGGACTTATTCAAGAAGTTCAATATGCAAGAATGCAAAGGTATGTCTACACCCATGCCTACTAGTGGACATCTTGATTTGACCAAAGATGGTGAACCGGTTGATCAAAAGGTTTATCGCTCTATGATTGGTTCATTGTTATATCTATGTGCTTCACGTCCCGATATTATGCTAAGTGTGTGCATGTGTGCACGATATCAAGCTGCTCCTAAAGAATGTCATCTTAAGGCCGTGAAAAGGATAGTGAGATACTTAATCCATACACCAAATTTTGGCATTTGGTATCCTAAGAGGGCCTCTTTCGATCTTGTTGGCTATTCCGACTCGGACTATGCCGGAGACAAGGTTGATAGAAAGTCCACTTCGGGTACTTGTCAATTTCTTGGTAGATCTCTTGTGTCTTGGTCCTCCAAGAAACAAAACTCGGTATCCTTATCCACCGCCGAAGCTGAATATATTGCCGCTGGTTCATGTTGTGCTCAATTACTTTGGATGACCCAAACTCTTAAAGATTATGGGATATATGTGAGACATGTTCCATTGCTTTGTGATAATGAAAGTGCTATCAAAATTGGTCATAATCCTGTGCAACATTCTCGAACTAAGCATATTGAAGTTCGTCATCATTTCATTCGAGATCATGTTGCTAAGGGTGACATTGATCTTAAGCATGTTCGCACCGAAAAGCAATTAGCGGATATATTCACTAAACCTCTTGATGAGAAAGTGTTTTGCAGGTTAAGAGGAGAATTGAACATCATTGATGCTTCAAACTTGGAGTAGAAACTCCATTGGATACATGCAAGACATGAGCTTATGACTAATCCTTGATATTTCTCTTATGATGAAAATCTTATGTCTTGGATATATTTGTATCTTGCATGTTATCTAACCCATGTAGGTACTTGGTTGAATCAAATTCCATGAGATTGTAACCTACTCACATCTTGAGCAATCTCTACATCACCAAGTCTCTATACAAAGGTGGTTGAAGACAAGGAAGCACGAAACCATTCAAACATATCCTTTGACAAATTCTATGTTGAGTTTCATGATTGTCATTTTTGGATATACAAGTGCTCTTCCTTGCAAGAACTAACCCATGTAG
Organism: Triticum aestivum; assembly: GCF_018294505.1. NCBI lineage: Eukaryota > Viridiplantae > Streptophyta > Magnoliopsida > Poales > Poaceae > Triticum > Triticum aestivum. Next base: position 628,840,888 of record NC_057795.1, on the reverse strand, counting down.
GTAGATGGACTCAAATTCCAAGTGGTGCTCCAAATTCTTGATGAGCTACATCAACCTTGAGCAACCCACGCAAGTTCAACTACATGGACAACACCACCAACCAAGGTATGTTATTCCATCTTAGAGAAGCTTCACTCTGAGTCATGAGTTAAAGCAACTCGACAAGATGTGAATACATCAAGATGCTTAAACGAAAAATGGCAACCCCATTTTGAGCTTAAACAATGAGTATGACCTATGATCAAGTAATCTCACTTGACTCCTAAGTCAATATACTCTAATATAGGTGACTTTGTCGCCGACCATCTCTAGATGAAGTTCTCCTGTGTTCTTTTCTGAGTTTTTGCATTTGTCTCATGCATATGTGTTTCCCCTTTCAAAAAACTTCATCTAGATTTCTTTCTGTTTTCTCTGCATTTTCTGCATCTAATTCCTTGCATATCTTTCAGTAAATTCCTTGCAAATCTTTGTGAGATCTTACTAGTCTAGTGAGCTGAGGTGACAAGTGTTTTCTCTGCGATGAACTCGGTTACACCGATTTGTTATTTTCAGTCCAACCGAATATTTTCGGTATGACCGAAGCATACCACTCGGTGCCACCGATTTCATAACAGGAACAACTCTTTGCCACATATTCTGTGTTTCTTCTGATCCAGCTCCACTCAATGAATCTTGTCCTCTACAAGCATCACATTTTTATCATTGCTTTATGTTGTGACTCAAGGATCAAACCCATTCACGACAAATTCTAGAGGGAGAGAGAGATTACATCTTTATCAAGCCCTTCTTGGAAATTGATGTCAAAGGGGGAGAGAGAGATCACATCAAAGCTTATCATTTAGAGAGAGAGATCACATCTCAGAGGGGAGAGAGAAGATCCTTCAAGGGGAGAGAGAGATCTCCAGGGGAGAGATACTTAGTAGAAAGTATTTCTCAAGGATCCCAGATGCTTGGTGTTCAAGAGGAGAGATGCCACATGTCTTCTTGAGGGGAGAGACATGTGCATATGATCTGTTGTGCTCATTTTGCATTAGCATACATTAGCTCTGAACTTTAGCTCTGATCATCATTCATATCTTTCAGCTCTGTTTTCTTCAGCTCTGATTTTCTGTTCCCTATCTTCTCCCAGTATCCCATGTTAGATTCAGGGGGAGCAAGACATCTAAGGGAAAGAGATCATTTAAATTCATTGCATATCTTTACTCTTGGGGACATGTCTAATCCAATGTGGTACTCAGTACTCACTCTCTACATGTCATCCCAGTCTTGGTATTCTTGTGGTTTCTTCTGTTTGCTCTGGCTAGTAGATGCATCTGTGTTATCTAACCTTGTTTTCACAGGTTCATTCCATCCTAAGCCAACTCAAGACCACAAGGTAAGTATATGCATCACAATCATGTGTATGAGGAATTCTTGCTGATGTACATACTGTTTGCAAGAAGGACTCATGGGCATGAAGGTATTCTCTTTAATACTTTTTGCTCTGATGCATATAGCCAAGATACATGTAACACATTGCCTGCTCTATCATGGTTATGCTATCACATGCTTCTATATTTCATATTCACATGATTGCATACATGTAGGGGGAGCCTATGCTTGTTACATGTCTTTCCAAAGCTTTACTTGCTATTCTTTATATCTTTATCTAAAGCTTTGATGTATGTTGCCATCAATTACCAAAAAGGGGGAGATTGAAAGCACAAGTGCTCCCTAGGTGGTTTTGGTAATTAATGACAACATATCTCTTGTTGGACTAACACTTTTATCTAGTATGTTTCAGATAAGTTCAACAATGGAGTGGCATGGACTAAAGGATGTGGGAACTCCTTCAAGATGCTAAGGACAAAGGATTGGCTCAAGCTTCAAGCTCAAGACTCTTCATTTTACATTTTAGTGATCCAAGATCACATTGAGTCTATAGGAAAAGCCAATACTATCAAGGAGGGATGAGGTGTTGCTTAATGAGCCTCTTGCTTCAAGTGCTTAGTGATATGCTCCAAATACCCTCAACTACTTTCCCACTTCCACACATATGTCCTAAACCTAAAGTCAAACTCGGCCCCACTGATTCTTTCTATCCGGCGCCACCGAGTTTGGATGTCTTAGCCACTGCCACAAACCCTAGGCAAATCGGTCTCACCGATAGGGATCTCGGTCTCACCGAGATGGGATTGTAATCTCTCTGTGTATGTCCATTATCAAAATCGGTCTCACCGAGTTTGAGCAATCGGTACTACCGAGATTACAATGCAAACTCTCTGGTTAACTTATTATCAAAATCGGTCCCACCGAGTTTGATAATCGGTCAAACCGAGTTTGCCTGACCAACTCTCTGGAAAGCTTATTACCAAAATCGGTCCCACCGAGTTTGTGTAATCGGTCTTACCGAGATTACGTTATGCCCTAACCCTAACCGAATCGGTCCCACCGAGTTGCATTCCGGTCCCACCGAAAACCCTAACGGTCACATTATTTGCTAAATCGGTCTGACCGAGTTTAACGATTCGGTCCCACCGAGTTTGGTAGATTGTGTGTAACGGTTAGATTTTGTGTGGAGGCTATATATACCCCTCCACCTCCTCTTCATTCGTGGAGAGAGCCATCAGACTGAACCTACACTTCCAGCATCCTATTTCTGAGAGAGAACTACCTACTCATGTGTTGAGGCCAAGATATTCCATTCCTACCATATGAATCTTGATCTCTAGCCTTCCCCAAGTTGCTTTCCATAAAACCCTCTTTCCACCAGATCCAAATCCTACGAGAGAGAGTTGAGTGTTGGGGAGACTATCATTTGAAGCACAAGAGCAAGGAGTTCATCATCAACGCACCATTTGTTACTTCTTGGAGAGTGGTGTCTCCTAGATTGGCTAGGTGTCACTTGGGAACCTCCGACAAAGATTGTGGAGTTGAACCAAAGAGTTTGTAAGGGCAAGGAGATCGCCTACTTCGTGAAGATGTACCGCTAGTGAGGCAAGTCCTTCGTGGGCAGCGGCCATGGTGGGATAGACAAGGTTGCTTCTTCGTGGACCCTTCGTGGGTCGAGCCTTCTGTGGACTCGTGCAACTGTTACCCTTCGTGGGTTGAAGTCTCCATCAACGTGGATGTACGATAGCACCACCTATCGGAACCACGCCAAAAACATCCGTGTCTCCAATTGCGTTTGAATCCTCCAATCCCTTCCCTTTACATTCTTGCAAGTTGCATGCTTTACTTTCCGCTGCTCATATACTCTTTGCATGCTTGCTTGATATGTGTTGTGAATGTTAAACTTGTGCCTAAACTCCACTTAAACTTTAAAGAAACTTAAAAATTGCAACTTTGGTACTTATTGTCTAATCACCCCCCTCTAGACACCTCTTCTCAAGGTCCTACAGTAAGTAATCAAAAGTGTAAGAAAATATCACCCGATAGACAGTAGCCCCTGATACTTTGTTTGGTGTTCGGAAAGAAAAGCCAAACGGAGGGTGCCCGCCGGGCCTTTGCCCGCGCGAAAATGCATTGGGCCAAAATGGATGCAGAGAAGCTGGTGACGGAGGGTCCGCCGGAGGGCAAGGCGCATCGCCACCCCGAGAAGTATTATGACAGTGTTATGAAAGGCGCCCGCCTTCTGGCTAATGAATGTGCCAAGGATATAATTTTTGAGTGAATGTACTCATGTCATTATGTAATATGAAAATGAGTTCGTGCGCGTTACATAACGCTTTTTGATTTAAAATATTACCTTTTCTGTGGCCGTTTATAAAATTCTAAAAGTTGGCCAATCGTCGGCTTCCGCCCCCGTGTAACTAGTACTGGGGTGTTCGTGGAAAACCCAAACACTCTTTATCCAAATTTTTCGCCCTTTAAGGAGGTGTTTACTGCATCGAACAAGGCAATCAGACTATGGGGCTTTATCACTCTCACTTAGCCATAGAAGTCTACAATTTTAATTTTTGGCGAAGCCACTAGTATTCGGAAGGCCGAACTTGGGGCACTATACACGCCTAAATCGGACAAGGTTGATTCCTCGCCTGAAGCGGAAAAAATCTTTAAGGATTTAAGACCTCTCGAACAGCGACCAGCTCTCGCCACATCATGACTGTCAGTTTTCGGCTTTCTCTACTGAGGTGCTCGTCCGAAAGAACCGGGACACAATCGCAGTAGTTCTCCCTATGCTACCTTAGCCGATATAACAGAAAGTAAGGTACCGAAACAAGGGAGCCGGGCAAACCCAACTATTGACCCAAGATATGATTCGGGGCTTATGCATATAATGCTATAAGTTCGGGGTGCCGCACTCTCGAAAGTGTTCGGACTTTTCTTGTCGTGTTATGGGGCACTATAAAGCCCCTGGCGAACTGAACGTACCAAAGTGTACGGGTGCAATATTAAATAAGCAGTCAAGGGAAAATATGAAGAAAATAATAAGCTGATGTTGTATATTGTTTCCCATTGTTATTTAAATAATACGTCAAAGCGTATGTGTACAAGTAATGCGATAAGCAAAATAGGACTATTTGACATGTTCTATCCAAGGGCAGGCTGCGTGTAGGTATGTAGAACAGGTATAACGATCGTTAACAGAGACCACCTGGGTATTCCCTTGTACGCAAAGCCTCTTGCCTCCTTGGTTTTCCTTCCCATGATGAGTCCGATGATCAGATTCTCTGAGGGAGCTTCCCGAAAGTAGGGTCCTGAAAAGAAAGAAGATGATAAAGGTATGCGGGTCTCGTGACGGTTGAGCCGCAGTTTGGACCGCATCGCCGTCGTGCCTCCTCCTATGCCCATTGTATTTTGAGTGCGTAATTGTGTACGCGTGGTACAAATGCCGCATGAATGGGACTAGGACGGAGACCGAATTGCTAGTCGAGCTATTGGTGTGCCTGGCGACCCTGTTGCAAAGTACTCCGGACTCGCTTGATGGTGTCCGGGGTTTTTATCGCCGAGTTGGTGGTCTGCCGAAGAAGGCTGCTTTGTACTTCTGCCGTGAGGGCCGCAGAGTGCTCCTCTGAGAGCGGTCTGTCTTTCCATTGACTGTTATAACCCCGCGAGGTCCTGGCATCTTGAGCTTGAGATATGCATAGTGTGGTACCGCATTGAATCGAGCAAATGCGGTTCGTCCAAGTAGTGCATGATAGCCACTATGGAAAGGAATGATATCAGAGATTAACTCCTCACTCCGGAAGTTATCTGGAGATCCGAAGACCACTTCTAGTGTTATTGAGCCCGTACAACAGGCCTCTACACCTGGGATGACACCATTAAAGGTAGTTTTGGTGGGTTTGATCCTTGAAGGATTGATGACCATTTTTTGCATTGTGTCCTGATAAAGCAGGTTTAGGCTACTGCCACCGTCCATGAGGACTCGCGTGAGGTGGAATCCGTCAATGATTGGGTCGAGGACCAATGCGGCTGAACTGCCATGACGGATACTGGTAGGATGGTCCCTGCGATCGAAAGTGATCGGGCAGGATGACCATGGGTTGAACTTTGGGGCGACTGGCTCCATCGCGTAGACGTTCCTTTGTGCACGCTTTCGCTCCTGCTTAGGAATGTGGGTGGCATAGATCATATTTACCATTTTCACTTGGGGAGGAATTTCTTCTGTCCCCCTGTGTTCGGCCGCCGGGGCTCCTTGTCATCCTCGCTATGCAGCCCCTTGTCCTTGTTTTCGGCATTCAACTTGCCGGCCTGTTTAAACATCCAGCATTCTCTGTTAGTGTGCTTGGCTGGTTTATCAGGGGTGCCGTGAATTTGACACAAGCAGTCGAGTATGCGGTCCAGACTGGACAATCCCGGATTGTTTCTTTTGAATGGCTTTTTCCGCTGACCGGACTTGGGGCCACTGAATCCGGCATTGACTGTTGTGTCTTCGGTGTTGTCGCCATTGTTCTGAAGCTTATGCATGTTAGGCTGTGGCTTGCCATTGCTGTCGCGGATATATGAAGTGCCAGAATTTCTTGGTGTGGTGCTGCTGCGAGCCAGCCAACTATCCTCGCCCGTGCAAAAGCGGGTCATGAGTGTCGTGAGGGCTTCCATGGACCTCGGCTTCTCTTGGCCGAGATGTCGGGCGAGCCACTCATCGCGGATATTATGCTTAAAGGCCGCTAGGGCTTCGGCGTCCAGACAGTCGATGATTTGGTTGTTTTTAGTTAGGAACCGAGTCCAGAATTTCCTGGCTGACTCTCCGGGCTGTTGGGTTATGTGACTTAAGTCATCAGCGTCCGGTGGTTTCACGTAAGTGCCTTGGAAGATTTCGAGGAATGCGTCCTCCAGGTTTTCCCAACCGCCGATGGAGTTCGCCGGCAGGCTATTCAACCAATGTTGGGTCGGTCCTTTGAGCTTAAGGGGAAGATACTTGATGGCATGTAGATCATCACCGCGGGCCATGTGAATGTGGAGAAGGAAATCTTCAATCCATACCGCAGGGTCTGTTGTGCCATCGTATGATTCGATGTTTACGGGTTTAAATCCTTTCGGGAATTCATGATCCATTACTTCATCAATGAAGCAGAGGGGGTGTGCGGCGCCTCTATGACGGGCTATGTCATGGCGCAGTTTGAATAAGTATGCTCTGTTGTGTTCGGCCCGGCCGGACTTGTTGTTAGTGTATCCGGCATGACGGTCATCATCATACATTGTGGCGCGCCCCCGCGATCCGTAGATCGATCTTGGCTGTCCTGCTTTGTTTTCCAATATGTCTCGCAGGTCCTGCGCATTGCCCCGGGCCGTAGTGTATTGGCGTCGGGGTGCAGGCTGGTGTTCGAGCTGATACGCCGCTTTCTGCCGGCCACGAGGTGGCCGGTCAGCCTCGTCCTGCGTTGGTAGTGTAGGCTCTAGTGCCTCCTCCTCGAGTTGAGGTAGCAACTTGTGCTTTGGGTAACCTTTGGTTGGGCGCTCGAGTCCGTATTCCTCGGCTGCCAGGACCTCAGTCCATCTGTCTGTCAGCAGATCTTGATCAGCTTGGAGCTGCTGCTGCTTTTTCTTCAGGCTTCTTGCAGTGGCTATAAGCCGACGCTTGAAGCACTCCTGCTCGACGGGATCCTCAAGCACGACAAATTCATAGTTGCCGAGGCTCACCTTGTCTTCGGAGAGATGCATATAATTGTCATCCTCCAAGTCTCTGTCCGTTGCCTGTTCATCTGGGCTAGCTTGCCCGTCCCCCTGCTCGGCCTGCCCGAAGTTAGGCTGGTCGGGATTGTATCCGTCTTCGGCACCATCCGGATTGCTGTTGTCTCCTGTGCCGGTATTGCTGTGGCGGGGCTTAGAGCGGCGCTGATGACGCTCATGCTTTCATTGCTTCCCTAAGGGGTTATCCTCTGTTGCCTCATCGCCATTGTTTTCTTTGGGGGTGTCCACCATATATATATATATATATATCATATGAAGAGGTGGCTGTCCAGCGCCCTATGGGTGGTGGTTCTTGTTCTTCTCCTGCATCGTCGTCCATACCATGGATGTCTTCAGAGTCGAAGTCGAGCATGTCGGTTAAGTCATCGACAGTGGCAATTAAATGGGTGGTGGGTGGGTAATGAATTTCTTCGTTGTCCGCTTCCCACTCGAGCCGGACATAGTTCGGCCAAGAGTCTCCTGACAAAGAGAGAGACCTTAATGAATTTAGCATGTCACCGAAGGGTGAGTGCTGAAAGATATCCGCGATGGTGAACTCCATGATCGGTGCCCAATCAGATTTGATGGGCCCGGACGCACGCGGTCCGGAACCTCAGACCGGAGACAAGTCCGGGGGTCCGGTGACACAGATTTCCTTAGAGGTGGAGTTTGTGTCCAGCTCCAACGCCGAAGAGTGTGCGGCCTCCGTGGCGGGGTCCATCCACCCGTCCTCAGATGGCGCGATCTGCTCCAGATTCAAGTCCGGAGCTGTCGTAGGTGCGATATCCCGAATATTGTCCGACGGCAGATGTAAGTCATGCTCGTCGTGATCGTTTGGAGCTCCTGACACGGGCTCGAACCCGTCAAAGATCAAGTCTCCATGGATGTCGGCTGTGTAGTTTAAGTTTCCGAACCTGACCTGATGGCCAGGGGTGTAGCTATCGATCTGCTCCAGATGGCCAAGCGAATTGGTCCACAGTGCGAAGCCACCGAATACGAAGATCTATCCGGAGAGAAAAGTCTCACCCTGGGTCGCATCGTTGTTGATGATTGAAGGAGCCATCAAGCCTTGCAGCAACGACACAGTGGAACTCTCAATGAAAGCACCAATGTCGGTGTCAAAACCAACGGATCTCGGGTAGGGGGTCGCGAGCTGTCCGTCTAAGGCTAATGGTAACAGGAGGCTGGGGACACGATGTTTACCTAGGTTCGGGCCCTCTAGATGGAGGTAATACCCTACTTCCTGCTTGATTGATCTTGATGATATGAGTATTACAAGAGTTGATCTACCACTAGATCGTAGAGGCTAAACCCTAGAAGCTAGCCTATGATTATGATTGTTGTTGTCCTATGGACTAAACCCTCCGGTTTATATAGACACCGGAGGGGGCTAGGGTTACATAGAGTCGGTTACAGAGAAGGAGATCTAACATCCGAATCGCCAAGCTTGCCTTCCATGCAAAGGAGAGTCCCATCAAGACACGGGACGAAGTCTTCAATCTTGTATCTTCATAGTCCAACAGTCCGGCCAAAGTATATAGTCCGGCTGTCCGAATACCCCCTAATCCAGGACTCTCTCACTCACTTCCTTAGTATATAAATAATTGCGGGGCGTTGAGAAATGGAAGAAAAGGCAAGCAAAGATCGCGGAACAGGCGCAACGTCAGGTTCGCTCACGTTAAAAGCACATTGCATCGTTAGACCGTCCGATTCAAAATGAACGTCATCCAAGACATACAGATCTGTTGCAGATTTCTAGACGGCATGAATTATATCATGCCATGATGTTTACATAGACAACATGTATCTGAATCATGGCATGCCAACCCATTTTCTAAGGACATAATATAGTTATATCATCTCATCCTGTTTACATAGTCATCATATTTTGAATTATGTCATTCTATCCGTGAATTATATCATACCATCATGTTTCCATCGATGGCATGTTTGTGATTTATGGCATGCCAACCACTTTAATAGACACATCGTATAGTTATATCATGTCATCCTATTTACATAGTCATCATATTTTGAAGTATGTCATTTTATCCTGTTTAGTTAGCCATCATACATGTGAAATTGTGTCATGATATCATGTTTAATTAGCCATCATATATGTGAAATTATGTCCTGCTGTTCTGTTTGGTTAGACAACATAAATGTGAATTATTTCATGCCATGTTTTCTTCCCTACTATCCATTGCACATGTTTATCTTACAATGTTTGTACATTCAATTACTTTTCTTGTTTATCAGCCATTTCAATTGGAGGGGGTGATGCCAGTATCTGTGGGAGTAAAACACGGTCTTCAGAAAAGATCATGCTACCTGTCGATGCAGATAGAACCATGGTTGTACTTGCGCACCCACCACATAACCCAGACTCACGCAGATTGTACCCCTACCTAGTTGGACAGAGAACCAGCTACACCCCTTCTAACCCCAACGCCAGCAGATAGTAACCCAGTTCCCGTTGACACAACAACGTCTCCACCATATAGCACCCAAACACGAGCAGTTAGTAAGGCAACTGCAGTGCCCAAAGCAAGAGGACCACCACTCCGAACCCCAAGTCAACACTTAAAGCAGCAGAAGGATTGTTCTCAGGTCAGGTTCCATAGCTATGGTTCATACTACCTTGCTCTTGCATCACTGTATTTACTCATACCAACTAATTTCAAATTTAAAGGATGCAACTGAAACTCCAATGGTGCAATAGGTATGTTTTAAACATGTTTCTTTAATGTGTTTGCTTTGTAACTTGCTCTATGTTGATTTCAGTTTCAATTGAATAAACAGTTATGTTCCCATGCCATGCACATTACAAGTGTTGTTATTGTTGTGTAGTTTCCCACACTTATATTATATCTATGATGTTTTGTCTTAAATAGATATGATTCGAACCATATCTATCTTGATTTGGCAACATAAACTAGAATGATATAGACCATACAGTGACCATACTACATAGATATATGTTTGTTTCATGTTGTTATCATATCCACCTTACTACTAAACTGGTTTACCAAAATGAGTTTCATATACTACATTGTAAACCTGTGATGTGTTTGTTTGTTTCTCTTTTAGAACACGGATAAAATATTGGAGAAGAGTACCCCGTTATGCAATGGTAAATTAAGTAATGTAGATAAGGTTCAAGATAGTGAGACATCCCTGTTGGTCTCCAAGAAAGCTGATAAAAACTATATTGAAGACACTGAGACAACCCCAAAGTCATGTCTTGAAGTAGTGTTCGAGTTACTCGCTACTACTGCTGGCACCAGCTCTTCGAACTTGTTGCCTCAATCAGTTCGGCTTCTTGAGTCTCAACTTCAAGTTGAAAGACATCGATCAGATGTTATGCGACAGGAATCCGAAGGACTGAGGAAGTCCCAGCAGAATTCAGATGTATACTTTCTGGTGCAGTAGCAAGTGCTAGAGGATTTAAGCGCCAAACAAGAAAAAGTTAATAAGCTTGCTAAGCATCTTGCCAACATTATGGGTACCAGGATATTGTTTCTTGAGCTCTTCTGAAGTGGTTTCAGTTCTGGACGTGTTTTGTTGCGGCGTTTATATGCTGCTTTGTTCCTATATTTGCACTGGTGGCGAAATTTGATGCCCAGTGGATGTAATATGTGTAATAGCCGTGATAGCCTAGCGTAAGTTGCTTGCTTATTTATTTCCTTATTGTCTTGTTTATTTCTTTGCTTGTAGTCAGTGCAGTTCTTTTTCGTGGTTCGCTAGTGGCCGCAATAACCTATTTTTAAAATAGGCCACAATAACCATGGGCTACATATTTACTGTAGTTACCATGGGCCTCCTATGGGCCGTAGAAACAATGGTCCTTCTAAGGGCCGTTGAAACAATGGGCCTTCTATGGGGCGTAGAAACAATGGGCCTTCTATGGTTCGTAGACACAATGGGCCTTCTACGGGCCGTAGACACAATGGGCCTTCTACGGGCCGTAGACACAATGAGCCTTCTACGGACCGTATCATCAATGGGCCTTCTACGGGCCGTATGATCGGTCGGCCAAACATGGGCCAATAACCGACCGCATTATGGCGGTAAACGTGCTAGAGTTGGAATCGTCCGTTCATGGGCCTGCCATAACGGGTCGTCGTTAATCGGCCATTTTGATGACGCTATGTAAACGGCCCAACTTATTAATGGGCCACAAACGGGCCGGCTGTAACTACATGTTGAAGTTGGCCCACAAGCAGAAAATGACAGTAACGGGCCATAAGTAAACGAATGCTAGAAATGATGTCGGTGTCAAAACGGCGGATCTCGGGTAGGGGGTATCGAACTATGCATCTAAGGTCCATGGTAACAGGAGGCAGGGGACACGATGTTTACCCAGGTTCGGGCCCTCTCTATCGAGGTAATACCCTACTTCCTAATATATTGATCTTGATGATATGAGTATTACAAGAGTTAATCTACCACGAGATCGTAATGGCTAAACCCTAGAAGTCTAACCTATGAGGATTGTGTATCTGTCCCTACGGACTAAGCCCTCCGGTTTGTATAGACACTGGAGGGGACTAGGGTTTGTACAAAGTCGGTTACAGAGAAAGTAATCTACATATCCGATCGCCAAGCTTGCCTTCCATGCCAAGGGGAGTCCCATCTAGACATGGGAGAGAATCTTCAGTCTTGTATCTTCATAGCCCAACAGTCCGACCCATATCAATAGTCCAGCCATCCGAGGACCCCTTAATCCAGGACTCCCTCAGTAGCCCCTGAACCAGGCTTTAATGACGAGGTGTCCAACACGTAGATTGTCTTCGGCATTGCAAGGCGGGTTCCTCCTCCGAATACCCCAAATCTTCCTTCGAACACAAGAAACGTATCCGGCTCTGCAAAAAAAATACCACACACAACCGTAGAGAGTATAATAATTCACGGGTTCAATCTGCTGACAACTTTTTACAACGTGACATCATGTTGACGCCCAATTATTATTCAAACCGTTTTTTAGCCCACTGCTCCGTATTTCAAGATGTGGTTCCATTGGCACGTCTTGTCAAAGCAGAGATCGTGTCCCCTTATTGCGGGATTCTCATCAATACGGGTATGGGTAATCCCACCGCACCGTTTGCATGGCCCTCGGGGGTAAGCGAGTTTTTAGGGCAAGTGGGAGGCGCTTGATATTCACTGCCTTTATAAAGGGATAAGGATCCAACTCTTTCACCCACGCCTTCTCTTTGCTTCCCCATTCTTGAGCTCCAGCGCCCACGCTTCCATCTCTTCCGCTCCCAAAAAGCACTCCAGTCATGTCCAGATCCGGAGCGCAGGGCAAGTGGATGGCTTTCTCCATCAAGGAGAAGGATATCCAGAAACTCCGGGAGGCTAGGTATCTGGCCAAGGAGATCGCACAACGTCTCCCGGCCACGGACATATCGTCCCTACTCCGGAACCCCATGAGAGGGTTGTATTCCCCCCTCAATTTGTCCGTGGGTTGCGGTTTCCCTTCCACCCATTCGCTCGCAGACTCATGTATTACTACGAGATAGATTTCCATGATCTATCCCCAAATTTCTTCCTCAACATCTCGACATTCATCGTCGTGTGCGAGACCTTCCTCTGCATCCCTCCACACTTCGGACTGCGGCTAAAGATCTTCAACATGAAGCCGAAGGTGGTGGGCGGTGAGCACGTCGAGTGCGGAGGCGCCATGGTGAGCAAGATGCCCAACATCAAATGGCCATCGGGTACATTCAATGAGTCTGTCAAAGGGTGGCAACAACAGTGGTTCTACGTCATTGAGCCACGCAGCACGAAATGGGTCGCGGCTCCCGAATTTTGATCCGGAGCCCCAATGCGGCTCATGTCCCGGCCCGAGAAGGGCCTGGACTGGTCTTCGTCAGATGAGCTGATGGCGCTCCAGGAGCGTATCAAGATCATGGGAGACAAGAATATCAAACTTGTCGATGTGGTCCAGGTGATGATAGTTCGCTGGATCCTTCCATGCCAACATCAGACTTGCAACCTATGGGAGTTTGATCCGGCCAAGCACCAGACCCTGTTGGAATTCTTCGGCCCAATGCACGAAGACATATGGAAGGTGCTATTCAAGCCCAGCAAGTCATGGCCGGACTCGGCCGAGTATCGCAGTCATAAGTTGGACCGTCCCGCAACCCCGGTAAGTTTTTTTTACATGTTTTCAAGGTGTACCCTTTACTCGCATACTTGAGGGAAACACCTAATATTTCCCTAATGATTCTCCCAGGGCTGGACAAAGAAAGTGGAGCGGATTTACTGTTCGGCCCCGCTGCCCGAAGAACAATCAGGGACACTTCTGACGAAGATGCTGGTCCCGGCGCCTTATATGGCATCGAAGAAGAAGGCCAAGAAGGAGTCCAAGGAGACCAGGGGCAGTCTCCGTCGCAAGGGCACTTCGGACGTGGCGTCCGAAGACGCCAAGGCTCACTCCTCCAACGAAGAAGACGAGGAAAAGGAGGAGGAAGAAGAAGAAAGCCATTTCCCCCCTGCGAGGGGGATAAAGAAGAGGACGGCCTCCACGTGTTTGGAGGCCGAAACGTCTAAGAAGGGGAAAGCTTCCCTTCTAGACGAATCCACCGCAGCCACCGACAGCAGCTCGGAGTGGGAACCCAGGGTCAAGCCCCTGGCCAAATCGTGAGTACTAAGAAACCCGGACACATTCATATATCCAGCCTCACTATTGCATAGTATTAATATGTTGAGTCACGCATTTTGCAGTCTGGCCAGGTCCAACGTCGAGTGATCCTCATTGGAGGACTCGCTGGACCCGGATGCGATGGACAGCGGGACCCTCCCAACGGCCTCCTCTCCCAGGGCCATGGATAACACCGAGGTGTCGTCGCAAAGGAACCCATGCCAGGGAGGGGCTCAGGAGACCGTCGGAGCGGCGCCGGAGGGTCAAACCTCGGCAGCCGGACACATGGGGAAGCAGACCCCCATGGACACTGACGGCGGGGGCCATCCTGAATTTGGCCCCCAGCCAAACACAATTCCGGAGACCAGTACGACTCCAGAATCAGGCAAGCAACCTCCATCAAAAGAAGGGGGTGCGCCTATTCCGCCGGAGACCTCTGTCCACCAAGAGGCGCCGGATACTTTGTTGGAGGCGCTATAAGGCGCTTCTATTGTTGAAGAGCACCGTACCCTTATGGGTGCGGTGATTGTGAAGATTCAGTCCACAAAAAGCGGGCTGACCGAAGCCTGCACAAGCCTTCTAACAGGCTTTGAGGTAAGCAGTGAAGTTAAATATAAAAAGAATGTCACAATATAGATAGTAGCCCCTGATACACTGTTCGGTGTTCGAAAAGAAAAGCCAGACAGAGGATCAAATAAGTTTCACAGGAGACTAATTATAAAATATCTTATCTGAATAAGCAGACGTTGTTATTGACTGCAACCTCTCATACTGCGGAGGTCTCCGGACTGAACCAGAGTCTTGAGCGGGCCGAGAACGAGCTCGACCATGTAAAGAAGCAACTGGAGGATAACCAAGGTATGGAATAACCTTGTTTGTATTCAATACGGATGAATAATTTATTTTGACTAAAAAATGTCATGATATGTATTAGGAGCACGACCGAGGTCGAGGCTCTCAAGAAGGCGCTAACCGAGGCCGAGAAGAAGGCGGCCAATGAGCAGGCCGCTCGTGAAAAGAACGAGGCCAGGGTCAGTGCGGTCAAACAGGAGCTCCAAGAAGCCGTGAAGAAGTGAGATTCCTTGGAGCAGAGTATTATGGATAAAGAATCTGAACTCACCAAGGTTCTTCAATCCGCACATGATGCTCGGGTTGAAGCCAAGGTGGCCTCCAGGAAATCCAGGAGGCCAGAAAAATCACGGCGGGTAAGGCCTTTATTATGCAGACAAATATGTGAAGAAAACGTTCCTTTTACTAACCCGAATTTGGAGTTCTCCAAGGGTGTTTGCGGATCTGCCGTGCAGCTCTCCGACGCTGCACAATTCTACCGAGCCAAAGAGAGGAGCTCTACGGAGAAGCTGTCCTGGTCGCAATATCTTGCGCCAGAACATCTAGTGCCCTTTATCGATCAGCTGAAACAATTGGTCGAGCTGCATAGGGCGGCCGAACTAGCCATGAAGGATTTGATAATCCGGCTATGGCCTACCAAAGCTATTCCCAGTAGCTACTTCGGACTCGTGAAGCGGCTGGTCAGTGCCTGCCCTTGGCTTGAGACCATCAAGTGGTCGGTCTGCATCGAAGGCACGCGAATGTCCTTTACCCGTGCCAAGGTGCACTGGGCGAAAATGGATGCCACGAAGCTGATGACTGAAGGACCGCCCGTAGGGAAGGAGCACCGCAAGAGATGTACTATGACAGTGTCCTGGAGGGATCCCTCATTGTGGCAGAGCAATGTGCAAAGGATGTTATATTTCCATGAATACATTCATGTTATCCTGTGCTGTAATATGGAACAAGATCGTTATGTAATAGAATGCTTGTTATTTGAAATTTTACCTCCTGTGCGGCTGTTTTATATTAATTCTGAGAGTTGGCCAGTCGTCGGCTTCTGCCCCCACCTAGGAAGTACGGGGGTGTTCGGGATAAATCTAAACACTCTTCACTCTAGATTTTGGTCCTTAAAGGAGGTGTTTAGGGCAACGAACCAGACAATTGGACTATAAGGCTTTATCACCCTCACTTAGCCATAGGAGTTTGACAATAGAAAAATGTAGGCGGAACCCCTGGTGTTCGGAAGTCCGAACTTGGGGTACTGTAAACACCTAATCGGATAAAAACTGATTCGTCGCACGATGCATTAGGTATCGCACAATGCGGAAGAAATCTCTAAAGATTTTGTGACCGCTCGAACAGCTGACCAACTCTCGCCGCATCGTCAGTTTTCGGCTTTCTCTACTGAGGTGCTCGTCCGGAAGAACCGGGACACAATCGCAGTAGTTCTCCCTTTACTACCCTAGCCGATATAGTGGAACGTAAGGTAGCAAGCACATGAGCCGAGCAACCCAACTGTTGACCAAAGACATTATTCAGAGCCGATGCATATAATGCTATAAGTTCGGGGTGCCGAACAACCGTAAAGGTGTTCGAACTTTCTTGCCATGTTATGGGGTAGAATGAAGCTCCTAGCGAATTAAGGCGAACCAGAGTGTACGGTTGCAATTGAAAAAAATATCAAAAAGTGAAACAACAAGTTAATGTCATATAAATAGAGCCGCAATTTTTTATTGTAATTTAATAATACGTCGAAGCGTATGAGTACAAGTAGTGCGATAAACAATATGACTTCGGAACCTGCTGAGGCTAGGGGGAGCTAAGTACAAGTCCGGAGACAGATTGAATGATCATCGAGAAGAATATAAAGAAATTCCCTCCCATGTTCGAGCTACTTCCCTCCTTGGTATATCCGTCCTTTGGTAGGTCTGGCAATCAGGTCGCCAGTAATGGCCTAGACAAAAGTAACCTGAAAAGAAAAAAGAAAATATATAATAATGTGTGTCCAGCGGCGGTTGAGCCGCATTGTGGAACACAACCTAGCTGTGCCTCCATCTATCCCCATGGTATTTTGAGTGCGTAGTTATGTACGCACGGTACGAAGGCCGCCGTTTGGTCGGGGTTGGGACGGAGGCCAAATTGCTAGTCGAGCTCTTGACGAGCTTGACTGTCCTGCTGCAGGGTAGTTCGGACTCGTTTGCCAGTGTCCGAGAGCTTGGCCGCCGAATTAAGGTTTGACCTGAAGAGACCGCTCTGTGCTTCAGCTGCGAGGGCATTATTGTGCTCCTCAGTATGGAGGGAGTCTTCCGTGTTTCCATTGACTGTTATGATACCGCATGGACTGGGCATCTTGAGCTTGAGATAAGCATAGTGTGGCACCACATTGAATCGAGCGAATGCAGTTCATCCAAGCAGTGCATGATAGCCACTGCAGAAAGGGACGATATCGAAGATTAACTCTTCACTTCGGAAGTTATCCTGGGATCCGATGACCACTTCCGGTGTGATTGAGCCCGTACAGCGGGCCTCTACACCTGGGATGACACCTTTAAAGGTGGTTTTAGTGGGTTTGATTCTTGAGGAATCAATACCCATTTTGCACACTGTATCCTGATAAAGTAGGTTCAGGCTGCTTCCACCGTCCATTAGGACTCGTGTGAGATGAAACCCATCGATGATTGGGTCGAGGACCAGTGCGACTGAACTGCCATGACGGATACTGGTTGGATGGTCTCTATGATAAAAAATGATCGGACAGGACGACCATGGGTTAAATTTTGGGGTGACTGGCTCCACCGCGTAGACATCCCTAAGCGCACGCTTTTGCTCCCTCTTGGGTATATGGGTAGCGTATATCATGTTCACTATCTTGACTTGGGGGGGAAACTTCTTCTGACCCCCTGTGTTTGGTGGCCAGGGCTCCTCGTCATCATCATCGCTTTGCGACTCCTCCTTATGTTCGGCATTTAACTTGCCAGCCTGTATAAACACCCAGCATTCTCTGTTAGTATGGTTGGCTGGTTTATCAGGAGCGCCATGGATTGGCATGGACGATCGAGTATGCGGTCCAAATTGGATTGGCCCGGGCTGTTTCTTTTATATGGCTTCTTCCACTGAATCCGGCGTTGGCTGCCGTGTCTTAGGTGTTGTCACCGTTGTTTTGACGCTTGTGTCTGCTGTGTCGTGGCTTGTCGTTGCTATCTCTGGCTTCAGAAGTGAAAGGTTTGCTTGGGTTCTTGTTGCTAGGAGCTAGCCAGCTATCTTCACCCGCACAAAAGCGGGTCATAAGCATTGTAAGGGCTGCCATTGACTTCGGCTTTTCTTGGCTGAGGTGTCGGGCGAGCCATTCATCACGGATGTTGTGTTTGAAGGCCGCTAGGGCTTCAGCATCCAGACAGTCGATGATCTGGTTCTTTTTAGTTAAGAACCTAGTCCCAAATTTCCTGGCTGACTCTCCGGGCTGTTGGATTATGTGACTTAGGTCGTCGGCATCCGAAGGTCGGACATAGATACCTCGGAAGTTGTGGAGGAAGGCGTTTTCCAAGTTCTCCCAACTTTTGATGGAATTTTCGGGCAGACTGTTCAACCAGTGCCGAGCTGCTCCCTTGAGTTTTAGCGGGAGGTACTTTATGGCATGGAGATCGTCACCACGGGCCATATGAATATGGAGAAGAAAGTCCACAATCCAAACCACGGGATCGGTTCTCCCATCATATGATTCAATGTTGACGGGTTTAAACCCTTCTAGGAATTCATGTTCTAGTACTTCATCAGTGAAGCATAGGGTGTGTGTGGCGCCTCTATGTCGGGCCACGCTGAGGGAGTCCTGGATTAGGGGGTATCCGGACTGCCGGACTATATACATCGTCCGGACTATTGAAGTGTGAAGATACAAGGCTCAAGACTTCGGCCCGTGTCCGGATGGGACTCTCCTTTGTGTGGAGCTTGGCGATCCGGATATTGTATTTCCTTCCTTGTAACCGACTCCATGTAAACCCTGGCCCTCTCCGGTGTCTATATAAACCGGAGAGGATGGTCCTTAGAAGGCCGATCACATTTACAATCATACCATCATAGGCTAGCTTCTAGGGTTTAGCCTCTACGATCTCGTGGTAGATCTACTCTTGTACTACTCATATCTTCAATATTAATCAAGCAGGAAGTAGGGTTTTACCTCCATCGAGAGGGCCCGAACCTGGGTAAACATTGTGTCCCTTGCTTCCTATTACCATCAGCCTAAGACGCACAGATCGGGACCCCCTACCCGAGATCCGCCGGTTTTGACACCGACATTGGTGCTTTCATTGAAAGTTCCTCTGTGTCGTTGCTTCGAGGCTTGATGGCATCTTCGATCACCAACAACACGGTCCAGGGCGAGACTTTTCTCCCCGGACAGATATTTGTGTTCGGCGGCTTTGCACTGCGGGCCAATTCGCTTGGTCATCCGGAGCAGATCGACAGCTACACCTCTGGCCACCAGATCAGGTTTGGAAACTTCAACTATGCGGCGGTTATTCGCGGAGACTTGATCCTCGATGGATTCGGCCCTGTGCCAGGAGCACCGGACAGTCACGACGAGCACGGCCTAGACCTGTTGTCGGACAATGCTCGGGACATCACGCCTGCAGTAGCCCCTGATCTAAATCCGGAGCAGGTTGCGTCGCCCAAGGATGGAGGGGTAGACCCCGCCCCGCAGGCCGCATACTCATCGGCGGTGGAGCCAAACACAGGTCTCACCTCTGTGGAGGCCTGTAACCCCAGGCCAAAGGACTCGTATCCGGATGCTGCTTCTGGTCCGCACACCCCCGAGCCAGCCGCACCAGGTTGGGCTCCGGTAATGGAGTTTACCACTGCGGACATCTTTCAACACTCTCCCTTTGGTGACATGCTGAACTCATTAAAGTCTCTCTCTTTGTCAGGAGGCTCTGGGCCGAACTATGTCCGGCTTGAGAGGGAAGCAGGCGAGGAAGGAATTTGCTTCCCACCCACCACCCACTTCATTGCCACGGTCGATGATTTAACCGACGTGCTTGACTTTGACTCCAAAGACATTGACGGTATGGACGACGATGCAGGAGACACACAGGAGCCACCGCCCACAGGGCGGTGGACTACCACCTCTTCATACAATATATATATGGTGGACACTCCGAAAGAAACAAATGGCGATGAGGCAATGGAGGATCACCCCTCCAAGAAGAAAGCAAAACATGGGCGTCGCCAGCACCGCTCCAAGCCCCGCCAAGGCAATACCGGCACCGGAGACGAAAACAATCCGGATGGTGCCGAAGATGAATACAACCCCGATCAGCCCGCCTTCGAGCAGGCCGAGCAGGAGGATGGGCAGGACAGCCTAGATGAACAGGCGACGGACGGGTATCCGGAGGAGGACAACTACATGCCCCCCTCCTAAGACGAGATTAGCCTCAGCGACGACGAGTTCGACGTGCCTGAGGACCCCGCGGAGCAGGAGCACTTCAAGCGCCGGCTTATTGCCACTGCGATGAGCCTGAAGAAGAAGCAGCAGCAGCTTCAAGATGATCAAGATCTGCTCACAGACAGATGGACGGAAGTCCTTGCAGCCGAGGAATATGGACTCGAGCGCCACACGGCTGACCGGCCGCCTCGAGGTCGGGATAAAACGGCATATCAGCCCGAATACCAGCCTGCACCCCCGCGCCAGTTTACTATGGCCCGGTGCAATACTCAGGACCTGCGTGATAGATTGGATAGCACTGCAGGACAACCAAGATCGATCTACGGATCACGGGGGTGCGCTGCAGCACATGACGATGATCGTCATACAAGATACACTAACAGTAAATCCGGCCGGCCCGAACACAACCAGTCAGATTTGGCCGGACTGCGTCGTGACATAGCCCGGCACAGAGGCGCCACACACCCCCTCTGCTTCACTGATGAAGTGATGGATCATGAATTCCTAGAAGGGTTCAAACCCGTAAACATCGAAACATACGATGGCACAACAGACCTCGCGGTATGGATTGAAGACTTCCTTCTCCACACCCACTTGGCACGCGGAGATGATCTACATGCCATCAAGTATCTTCCCCTTAAGCTCAAAGGACCCGCCCGGCACTGGCTTAACAGCCTGCCAACAAATTCCATTGGCAGTTGGGAAAACCTGGAAGACGCATTCCTTGACAACTTCCAAGGCACATATGTGCGACCTCCGGACGCCGATGACTTGAGCCACATCACTCAACAGCCCGGAGAATCAGCCAGGAAATTCTGGACCCGGTTCCTAACTAAAAAGAACCAAATAGTTGACTGTCCGGACGCCGAAGCCCTGGCGGCCTTCAAGCATAATATCCGCGACGAGTGGCTCGCCCGACACCTCGGCCAGGAGAAACCCAAGTCCATGGCAGCTCTCATGACACTAATGACCCGCTTTTGCGCGGGCGAGGACAGCTGGTTGGCTCGTAGCAGCACTACGCCACATTCTGGCACGTCAGATGTCCGTGACAATAATGGCAAGCTAGAGCACAACAGACACAAGCGACGGAACAATGGCGACAACACCGAAGACACGGCAGTCAATGCCGGATTCAGCGGATCTAAATCCAATCAGCGGAAGAAGCCATTCAAAAGAAACAACCAGGGACCGTCCAGTCTAGACCATATACTGGAGCGCTCGTGCCAAATTCATGGCACCCCAGACAAGCCAGCCAACCACACCAATAGAGACTGGTGGGTATTTAAACAGGCCGGCAAAATAAACGTCGAAAACAAGGACAAGGGGCTGCACAGCAATGATGATGAGGAGCCCTGGCGTCCAAACACGGGGGGACAGAAGAAATTCCCCCCCCCCCAGGTGAAAACGGTCAACATGATCTACGCCACTCACATCCCCAAGCGGGAACGGAAGCGAGCACTACAGGACGTTTACGCGATGGAGCCAGTCGTCCCCAAACTCAACCCATGGTCAGCTTGTCCGATCACCTTTGATCGTAGGGATCATCCTACTAGCATCCGTCACGGCGGCTCGGTCGCATTAGTTTTAGACCCAATCATTGACGGATTCCACCTCACGCGAGTCCTTATGGACGGCGGTAGCAGCCTGAACCTGCTTTACCAGGACACAGCGCGCAAAATGGGCATCGATCCTTCAAGGATCAAGCCCACCAAAACCACCTTTAAAGGTGTAATTCCTGGAGTAGAGGCCTGTTGTACGGGCTCTATAACATTGGAAGTGGTCTTTGGATCTCCGGACAACTTCTGAAGCAAGGAGTTAATCTTCGATATCGTCCCTTTACGTAGTGGTTACCACGCACTGCTCGGGAGAACCGTATTCGCTAGATTCAATGCGGTACCACACTATGCGTACCTCAAGCTCAAGATTCCAGGCCCGCGCGGGGTCATAACAGTCAACGGAAACATGGACCGCTCTCTCCGTACAGAAGAGCATACTGCAGCCCTCGCGGCAGAAGTACAATGCGACCTCCTCCGGCAAACCACCAATCCGGTGACGACAACATCAGGCACCGTCAAGCGAGTTCGGAGCACCCCGCAACAGGACCACCAGGCACGCTAAGAGCACAACTAGCAGTCCGGCCTCCGCTCAAAGCCCATCAAAGAAGCATTCGTGCCACACGTACACAATTACGCACTTAAAATACCATGGGCACAGGCGGACGCGCAGCAGTGGCTTAGTCAACAGTGCGGTATCACCGCCACATACCTTCGTAACCTTTCCTTTCACCTTTCAGGACATTGCTTTAGTACAGCCTCTCCAGAAGAGCCGGATTGTCGGACTTACATAGGAGAGAAAACCAAGGAGGCAACAGGCTTTTTGCACAGAAGGAAATACCCAGGTGGAATCTATTTACGATCGTTATACCTGCTTTATCTATTTGTTCGTAGCCTGCCCCTAGATAGGGTATGTCAAATAATCCTATTTATCTCTGCTTAATGCATTCATTGTAAACATACGCTTAAACGTATTATTCATCAATGGGAGATCATATATAGTGTCAGCTTATTATTCTTATCTGAGCATTTTTTCTTACAAATGTCTATTTGATATTGCATCCGTACACCTTAGTACGTTCAGTTTGCCAGGGCTTCTTATGGTGCCCCATAATACGGCAAGACAAGTCCGAACACTTTCAATAGTGCGGCACCCCGAACTTCTAGCATTATATGCATCAGCTCCGAATCATGTCTTGGGTCTACAGTTGGGATAACTCGGCTCCCGTGTTTTGGTGCCTTATGTTCCGTTATATCGACTAAGGTAGCGCAGGGAGAACTACTGTGATTGTGTCTTGGTTCTTCTGGACGAGCACCTCAGTAGAGAAAGCCGAAAACTGACCGGCATGATGTGGCGAGAGCTGGTCGCTGTTTGAGAGGTCTTAAAATCCTTAAAGATTTTTCTGCTTTAGGCGATAATTCGGCTTCGTCCGATCTAGGCGTATATAGCGCTCCAATTCGGCCTTCCGGATTCTAGGGGCTTCGCTGAAATTTAAAATTGTAGACTTCTATGGCTAAGTGAAGGTTATAAAGCCGCATAGTCCGATTGCCTTGTTCGATGCGCCGGACACCTCCTTAAGGGACCAAACATTTGGATAAAGAGTGTCCGGGTTTTCCACGAACACCCCAGTACTAGTTACATGGGGGTGGAAGCCGACGACTGGCCTACTTTCTGAATTTTATAAACAGCTGCACAGAAGGTAATATTTTAAATAACAAAAACGCTACATCGCGCAAGTAACTTTGTCCTTAAATTACAAACATGACAGAAGTGAATTCATTCTAAAATTATGTCCTTGGTACATTCATCGGCCACGAGGTGAGCGCCCTTCATAACGCCATCATAATACTTCTCCGGATAACGATGCGCCTTGCCCTCCAGCGGCCCGTCCTTCACCAGCTTCTTCGCATCCAGCTTGCCCCAATGCACCTTCGCACGGGCAAAGGCCTGGCGGGCACCCTCAATGCAAATGGATCACTTGATGACTTCCAGTCGCGGACAGGCATTCACCATCCGCTTGATCAGGCCGAAGTAGCTGGTGGGCAGGGACTCACTAGGCCACATCCGGCTATGAAATCCTTCATAGCCACTTCGGCCGCCCTGTGGAGTTCAACCAACTGCTTCAGTTGGTCACTCAGAGGCGTTGGATGTTCGGCCCCAGCATACTGGGACCAGAACAACTTCTTTGTTGAGCTCCCCTCCTAAGCACGGTAGAACTCCGCGGCATCTGATACGCTGCGTGGCAGATCTGCGAATGCCCGTGGAGAGCTCCGGACTCAGGTAAGTAAAAGAAGTGCCTCCTCCACATGTTTGCTTTGCATAAATAATTTCTTACCCACCGCTATCTTTTTGGCCTCCTGGATCTCCTCCTGTGCCTTCTCGGCTTCGGCCTTGGCATCTTTTATACTTGCAAGGGCCTTCGTAAGCTCATCCTCTTTCGCCTTAAGCTCATGCTCCACGGCCTCGAACCTCTTGCCAAGATCCTGGAGCTCTTGTTGTACCTCTCCTACTCTCACATCTTGCTTTTCGCGCTCTTTGCGTTCCAAGGCCGCCTTGTGTTCGGCCTCGGACAGCGCTTTCTTGAGAGACTCCACTACGGTGGTGGCCTCTATTATCAAATCTCGACTCTTCATCGTTAGAATAACCAATTTTTATCTATCATTCATTATATGAAAAAGGGGAATCACTCACCTTTGTTCATTTCGAGCTGCCTCCTCGTGAGGTCGAGCTCTCCCTGCGCCTGCTCCAGGTCCTGTTTTAGTCCGGCGATCTCGGCCGTACGGACCGCAGTGGCAAGCAGCACAGCCTGCTTATTCACATTCAAACTTATTGTTAGACTCCTGCGGATTATAATTGACCCTGCGTTTGATTTTTCCTTCCGAACACCAAACAGAGTATCAGGGGCTACTACCTATCGGGTGGTAATTTCACACATTTTTATTACTTACCTCAAAGCCTGTCAGGAGGCTGGTGCAGGCTTCGGTTAGTCCGCTCTTGGCGGACGAAACCTTCTGAATCACCGCACTCATAAGAGTACGGTACTCTTCATCTATGGAAGCGCCGCAGAGCGCTTCCAGCAGAAAATCCGGTGCCTCGGGCACAACGGAAGTCCTCGACACAGACGGCTCTCCCTCCCTAACGAGGGGCTGCCCGCCTAAGTCCGGAACCATTGAAGGCTCCGGAACAGTGTTCGGTTGAGAGCCCGACCTACTGTGGCTCTCATCAACAAGGTCCACGAGGATCTTGAACCTCGCGTGTCCGACATCTGGAATGCCGCCTTGGGGCGCCTCCAGAGCCACCTCCCCCCGCTCTGGGAGCCTTTGGGATAACACCTCCGTGTCATCTGCAGGCTGAGGAGTAGTGGCCGTCAGGAGCGAGTTCATTGCCAAATCGCTCAAGGACCCATCCGAAGACGATGCCCCGGGATGGGCCCTGGCCGGACTGCATACAAGTTCGGCGTTATAACAAAACTATGAAGCAAAATTACGATAGAGTGCGGATACTTATGATCGCACTACGGGCTTCTTCCTGGGCAGCCACCCCTCCTCGCTATCGGCGGTGGTGGCGGAGTAATCCGGAAGGGACGCCTTTCCCTTCTTGGATGTCCCAGCCTCCCCCTCCGAGGCGGCCTTCCTCTTTTTCTCCCCACCCTAATACGGGGAGGTGGAGTTTCTTCTTGTTTCCCCCCGCCGCCGCGGGAGGAATCTGCCTCGTCGTCATAGGACGACGAGGGTATGACGGCCTTGCGCCGGTGGCCTCTCCTGGCCCCCTGGTCCACCCTCTCAGGCCGCTCGTCCTTTCCGGATGGGGCAACTTCTTCTTCTTCTTCTTCCCCTTCGGGGGAGGAGTGTGCCTCGTCGTCTTCGGACGAGGCTTCTGGCGCAACCTTACGTCGGAGACCCTTTCGGATCCCCGGGGCCTTCTTATCGGCCTTCTTCTCCGGCACCTTGTAGGGCGCCGGGACCAGCATCTCCATCAGGAGAGCATTAGCTGGGCTTTCTGGCAATGGAGCCGGATAGTCAATCTGCTCCGCTGTCTCCACATAATCCTGAACAAATATGCACAATTACTTAAGGCTCCCCCATGAATATATTGGGAAGAACCGAATCCGGTGGCAGCCTGAGAACTCACCTGACTAGGAGGCCGCGCGGCGTGGAGCCCACGGTCCTCGGATATGGGAGGAGGTACTTGAGAGGCCTTGAACAACGCCTTACACGCGTTTTAGTGCTTGATGCCGTAGAGCCTCTGAAGCGTCTGGTGTTCGGCCGGGACGAACTCCCACAGATTGAATGCCCGCCTTTGGCACGGCAGAATCCAGTGAATGAGCATGACCTGGATCACGTTGACAAGCTTGATGTTCTTGTCCTTCATGCCCTTGATGCAGTTTTGGAGTCCGGTCAGCTCTGTAGATTCGCCCCAGGACAGGCTCTTTTGTTCCCAGGAGGTAAGCCGCATGGGGGTTCCGGATCGGAACTTGGGGGCCGCCGCCCAGTTGGCGTCGTGCGGCTCGGTGATGTAGAACCATCCCGACTGCCACCCCTTCACGGTTTCTGCAAAGGATCCATCAAGCTAGGTGACGTTAGGCATCTTGCTCACCATGGCTCCTCCACACTCCGCTTGTTGGCCGCTCACGATCTTCGGCTTCACGCAGAAGATTTGCAGCCACAAGCCGAAATGAGGCTTGATGCGGAGGAAGGCCTCGCATACAACGATGAACGCCGAGATGTTGAGGACGAAGTTCGGGGCTAGATCATGGAAATCTAGCCTGTATTAGAACATGAGCCTGCGGACGAAGGGGTGAAGTGGAAACCCCAGTCCATGGATGAAGTGGGCAAGAAACACGACCCTCTCGTGGGGTCCTAGAGTTGGAATGACCTGCCCGTCGTCTGGTAGCCGGTGCGCTATGTCTGCGGCCAAGTATTCGGCCGCCTCAAGATTCGCGATATTCTTCTCCTTCACGATGGAAGCCACCCACTTACCTCCTGCTCCAGACATGTTTAGCTGTGCGGAGGAGACTTGGACTAGGGTGCTGGAGCTCGAGGGGGCAAGAGTGGGCAAAGGAGGAAGAAGGCGTGGGTAAAAATGGGGAACTCTTATCCCTTTATAGAGGCCACGAAGGTGGTGCGCCTCCCCACAAGCCCGTTGAGAATCACTTACTTTCCAAGCGCCACGATTGATGGCACGGTGGGATTACCCATACCCATATTGATGAGAATCCCATGATAAAGGGACACGATCTTTGCTTCGACAAGACGTGTCAAGGAAACCGCCTCGCAATACGCGCTATGACTGGTTGTGGGAAAACGGTTTGAATAATGACCTAACCATAATGACATATCACGTCGTCTAAAAAGTTGTCAGCTGAGGTATCATTCTCTGTACGGTCTACGTCATATCTTCAATATTAATCAAGTAGGAAGTAGGGTTTTACCTCCATCGGGAGGGCCCGAACCTGGGTAAACATTGTGTCCCTTGCTTCCTGTTACCATCAGCCTAAGACGCATAGATCGGGACCCCCTACACGAGATCCGCCGGTTTTGACACTGACACACGTTGCGATGCAGCTCGGGTGGAGCTGGTTTGTGGTATTCGGCCCGAACAGGGTTGTATTTGTTACGTCCGGCGAGGTGGCCATCGTTCTGCATTGGGGCATGCCCCCGCGATCCATAGATCGATCTTGTCTGGCCTGCTCTGTCTTCTAAGTCATGGCGCAGGTCATGTGTGTATCCCCGAGCTGTTGTGTTTCTATTTTTTCGGCGAGGTAGTGTGTGCTAGTGTTCGGACTAAATTGCCTCTTGTTCGCAGCCACGGATGGTTGGTCCGCCACATTGTGCGCTGATAGTACGGGCTCCAGCGCCTCGTCATCGAATTGAGGTAGCAAATTACGCTTCGGGTAACTTTTGATTGGGCGCTCGAGGCCATATTCCTCGGCTGCCAGGACCTCAGTCCATCTACCAGTGAGCAGATCTTGATCAGCTTGAAGCTGTTGCTTCTTCTTCTTCTTCAGGCTCTTTGAAGTGGCTATTAGCCGGCGCTTAAAACTCTCTGGCTCGATGGGATCCTCAAGCATGATAAATTCTTTGTCTCTGAGGCTCACCTCATCATCGGAGAGAGGCGTGTAATTACTATCCTCTGAGTCTTCATTCATGGCCTGTTCATCAGGGCTGGCTCACCCGTCTTCCCGTTCGGCCTGTTCGGAAGTTGGCTCAACGGGGTCTTCATTGTCTTTGACATAGTCTGGAGTATTATTTTCTCCTGTGCATGTATCATTGTTTTTCCCATGGCTTGATTTAGAGCGGCGCCGCTGACGTCGGAGCTTTCCTTGGGTACCATATATACGTCATATGAGGAGGTGGCCGTCCAGCGCCATGTGCGTGGTGGCTCTTGCATGTGCTCTTCTCCGGCATCGTCGTCCATACCGTCGATGTCTTCGGAGTCATAATCGAGCATGTCGGTTAAATCTTCGATAGTGGCTATGAAGTGGGTGGTGGGTGGGGATCGGAATTCTTCGCTCTCAGCTTCCAATTCGAACCGGATATAGTTCTACTGAGAATTCCCAGATAAGGCAAGGGCCCTTAATGAGTTTAGCACATCGCCTAAAGGCGAGTGCTGGATGATATCCATGGAGCTAAACTCAATGATCGGCGCCTGATCGATTGGCGCGGATACACGTGGTCTGGAACCTATGGCCGGACACGAGTCAGAGGTTTCAATGACACAGGCCTCGTTCAAGGTCGGATCTGTGTTCGGCTCCAACGCCACTGAGTCTGTGGCTTCTGTGGCGGGGTTGAGCTTCCCGTCCTCGGATGGCACAATCTGCTCTGAATCTAGGGCCAGAGCAGTCACAGGTGCTATCTCCTGAGCATGGCCTAATGATAGGTTTATGTCATGTTCATCGTGGCGGCAGGGTGCGGCTGTCATGGGCTCGAATCCGTTGAAGATCAAGTCTCTGCGGATGTCGGCGGTATAGTTCAAGCTTCCAAACCTCACCTGGTGGCCAGGGGCGTAGCTATCGATCTGCTCCAGATGGCCAAGCGAGTTGGCCTGCAGTACGAAGCCGTCGAATATGAAGATCTGTTCGGGAAGGAAACCCTCACCCTGGACTGTGTTGTTGTGGATGATTGATGGAGCCATCGAAACCTTTTTGTGATGATGCAGTGGAACTCTCAATGAAAGCACCAATGTCGGTGTCAAAACCGGCGGATCTCGCGTAGGGGGTCCCGAACTGTGCGTCTAAGGTCGATGGTAACAAGATGCGGGGCACATGATGTTTACCCAGGTTTGGGCCCTCTCTATCGAGGTAATACCTACTTCCTGCTATATTAATCTTGATGATATGAGCATTACAAGAGTTGATCTACCATGAGATCGTAATGGCTAAACCCTAGAAGTCTAACCTATGAGGATTGTGTATCTGTCCCTACGGACTAAGCCCTCCATTTTATATAGACACCGGAGGGGACTAGGGTTTGTACAAAGCCGGTTACATATAAAAGAATCTACATATCCAATTGCCAAGCTTGCCTTCCACGCCAAGGGGAGTCCCATCCGGACACGGGAAAGAATCTTCAGTCTTGTATCTTCATAGCCCACCAGTCCGACCCATATCAATAGTACGGCCGTCCGAGGACCCCTTAACCCAGGACTCCCTCAATGAGCCCAGGAACAAATGGCCCCTGAGAAGGCCGAAAGATAACATGGGTTGGAAATGTCCCAACGGAATAATGGCCATTAATGGGTATAAAGTGATACACTATTCATTATGGGCCAGTTTCACCACGTGTCGTTAATGGGTATAAAGTGATACAATGTTCATAACGGGCTAGTTTCACCACGGGCCGTTAATGGGCCAAGAGTTACAAAGGGCCTCATATGGGCCGAAAGATGTCATGGGCCATACATGGGCCAGAAGTTAAAATGGGTCGGAATCATATTGAATGGCCCAGATGATGCTATTGGGCCTAATTTGGATAGGTCGTAACGGGCCCTGGGTTAGCGTGGTGTAAATGGGTTATATGCGAACAGGTCGTTAATAGGCTTTCCGTGGGCCGGGCCGCCACCTTTTGACCAAGTCAAATGGGTCGGCCTTTTCACAGGAATGGACCTTTGTTGGGCCGTGCCATGTTTCGACGTATCATAGGCGCCTTAGGTCCAATGAGTGGATGACATTTGTCCCAACGGTGAGCCGACACGTGTTTCCTCCAGCCAATGATGATTTTACACATGGATCCATAACTGGACCCGATAGCTTAATGGCATTCCGTTATGGTGGATGTCACGTGTCGGTCACCCTTGATGAAAGCACTTCTATGATGCGTGATTTATCGTCATGGAAGTGGACACTTCCGTGATGATAATTTTGGTAATGTCATGGAACACTTCTACGACAACACAGGTATGACTATCTTGGTTCTATCATAAAATCGTCATGGATGTACATGCATGATAGCAAACGTGACCTACTGTGACAAACACGTATCATCATGGAAGTGTATTTTTTTGCAGTGTTCTTAATTGTGAGACATGGAACACATTGTGTAACTCTGACAATTCCGGTATAATACGTCTCCAACGTATCTATAATTTTTGATTGTTCCATGCTATTATATTACCCATTTTGGATGTTTATGGGCTTTACTTTACAATTTTATATCATTTTTTGGACCAACCTACTAACCGGAGGCCCAACCCGAATTGCTGTATTTTTTGCCTATTTCGGTGTTTCGTAGAAAAGGAATATCAAACGGAGTCCAAACCGAATGAAACCTTCGGGAGCGATCTTTTTGGAACAAACGTGATCCAGAGGACTTGGAGTGGAAGTCAAGAAAGAAGCGAGGCGGCCACGAGGGTGCCCGGCGCGCCCCCTACAGGTGGGCGCGCCCCCCACCCTCGTGGGGCCCTTGAGCATCCACCGACCTACTTCTTCCTCCTACATATACCCATGTACCCCGAACCCATCAGAGGCGACCACGAAAAACTATTTCCACCACCGTAACCTTCTGTATCCGCGAGATCCCATCTTGGAGCCGTCGTCGGTTCTCCGCTAGAGGGGCAATCCACCATTGAGGGCCTCTACATCATCTCCAAGGCCTCTCTGATGAGTTGTGAGTAGTTTATCACAGACCTTCGGGTCCATAGTTATTAGCTAGATGGCTTCTTCTCTCTCTCTTTGATTCTCAATACAATGTTCTCCTTCCTCTTCTTGGAGATCTATTCGATGTAACTCTTTTTGTGATGTGTTTGTCGAGATCCGATGAATTGTGGGTTTATGATCAAGTTTATCTATGAGAAATATTTGAATCTCCTCTGAATTCTTTTATGTGTGATTAAGTTATCTTTTTAAGTCTGTTCGAATTATCAGTTTGGTTTGGCCTACTAGATTGATCTTTCTTGCCATGGGAGAAGTGCTTAGCTTTGGGTTCAATCTTGCGGTGTGCTTTCCTAATGACAGCAGGGGCAGCAA
Source organism: Triticum aestivum (assembly GCF_018294505.1). NCBI lineage: Eukaryota > Viridiplantae > Streptophyta > Magnoliopsida > Poales > Poaceae > Triticum > Triticum aestivum. The sequence goes on along the minus strand of NC_057795.1, from coordinate 628,809,862 downwards.
GGCACGTATTGTATTGTTGCCATCGAGGATAAAAATATGGGGTTTATATCATATTGCATGAGTTTGTCCCTCTACATCATGTCATCTTTCTTAAAGTGTTACTCTCTTCTTCATGAACTTAATACTCTAGATGCACGCTGGATAGCGGTCGATGTGTGGAGTAATAGTAGTAGATGCAGGCAGGAGTCGGTCTACTTGTCATGGACGTGATGCCTATATACATGATCGTGCCTAGATAATCTCATAACTATGCGCTTTTCTATGAATTGCTCGACGGGAATTTGTTCACCCACCATAATAATTATGCTATCTTGAGAGAAGCCACTAGTGAAACCTATGGCCCCCGGGTCCATCTCTTATCATATAAGCTTTCAATCTACTTTTATTTGCATCTTTACTTTTCCAATCTATATCAGAAAATGCAAAAAATATATTTATCTTATATTATCTCTATCAGATCTCACTTTCGCAAGTGGCCTTGAAGGGATTGACAACCCCTTTATTGCGTTGGTTGCGAGTTCTTGTTTGTTTGTGTAGGTGCGTGGGACTTGTGAGGAGCCTCCTACTGGATTGATACCTTTGTTCTCAAAAATTGAGGGAAATACTTACGCTACTGTGCTGCATCACCCTTTCCTCTTCAAGGAAAACCAACGCAAGCTCAAGACATAGCAAGAAGGATTTTTGGCGCCGTTGCCGGGGAGGTCTTCGCTCAAGTCAAGACATACCAAGTACCCATCACAAACTCATCTCCCTCGCATTACATTATTTGCCATTTGCCTCTCGTTTTCCTCTCCCCCACTTCACCCTTGTCGTTTTATTCGCCCTTCTTTCGTTCGATCTTATGTTTGCTTGTGTCTCCATGTGCCTTCTATGTGCTTGCATCTTTGCTTGCTAAAAATTTATTGTTATGGATCCACTTAAAGTGTTCTACTTGAATCATCTTTGATCCTTATGCGCTCGTGCTGAATCCCCAACTAGCCTAGTTGATGGGAAATCTTTAGATGAGCATGCTCATTTTGTGCGTCACTGTTTACCTGAAAAGGGGAAACTCTTATGGAATCAAGTAAACAGATTGATATGTTATGCTTGGAATCTTTGTGAATTTATGATTTCACTTGTTGCTCTAAGAACCCTAAAAAACACCTTCCCTACCTATGTGAGTTTAATGATAATGAAATCCTATCTTCTTATGCCAAAGGTGTTTATAGTTACTATGATATCGAACAAATTGAAGAATTTGTTGCTTTTAAGGGTGCTTATGAAGTTGCTTCTTTGATTGAAAAATATGATATTATTCTCTACGAATCTGAAAATTTTGACATACTTAAATATTGCTACGAAAACTATGCTCATAATGTCTATGTCAAAGAATTTATTGAGAGAATGACCGTTGCTTTGGAAGAAAATAATGATATGCATGAATTTAAAGATAATTATGATTCCGATGATTTGATTGAAATATCCCTTGATAAACATTATGCTTGCTATTCTTGTGGCCATGATGCCAATATTTATGAAGATGAATTTGCTATAGTTCCTTATGTTAAACATGAGATCGTTGCTATTGCACTCATACTTGATAGTTCCTTAGATGAAAAGCATGATTGCAATGATGTTATTATAAATTCTCTCAGTGTCAATTATATGCAAAACCCTAAGCTTGGGGATGCTAGTTTTGCTATATCTACTACTTGTTGTAATGATCATGATTGGGGTGATTATTTTTATGATCTTGAAAATTTATTTAAGCCCCGTGATGAATATGAGATTGATAATAGTGTTTGCAATATTATTGGAAGTGGGTTTGGAGAGGTCATGACTATAGTTAATGATATTCCCACTATTTTGGAAGAGTGTCAACTTTGCATACATGTGGATCATGTAGAGAAAATTTTATGTGATAGCTATATTGTTGAATTTTAATATGATCCTACATGCAAATATTATGAGAGAGGAAAATATGGTTTTAGAAATTTTCGTGTTACTAAATTACCTCTCGTTATATTGAGATTGCTATTGTCTCTTTCTTCTTCCTTGCATATTCTAGTTTTTGCTTGCCTTGCAAATTTGTTTGCTTATAATATGCCTATGCATAGGAAGTACGTTAGACTTAGATGTGTTTGTCACATGTTTTATGATGCTCTCTTTATGCTTCAATTCTTGTCTTTCATGTGAGCATCATTGAAATCTCAATGCCTAGCTAAAAAGGCTTTAAGGAATAGCGCTAGTTGGGAGGCAACCCAATTTTATTTTTTCTTCTGTTTAGTAATAAATTTTGCATCTACTTTCTTTTTAGATGTGTTTTCATGTTTTAATTAGTGTTTGTGCCAAGTAGAACCTATAGGATAACCTATGGTAAGAGTTAATTTGATTCTGCTAAAAAACAGAAACTTTGCACTCACGAGAAAAAAAATCAATAAATCGCAGAAACGTGCTTTTGCGTTGATTATTTTTGCTGTAGATCAATAGACAAATTTCCTAGGACGTCCTATTTTGTAGGATTTTTGGACTTCCAGAAGTATTCAAAAGTTACAGATTGCTACAAACTGTTCTGTTTTTGACAGATTCTGCTTTTAGTGTGTTGTTTGCTTATTTTGATGCATCTATGGCTAGTATGTAGGGGTATGAACCATAGAGAAGTTGGAATACAGTAGGTTTAACACCAATATAAATAAAGAAAGAGTTCATTATAGTACCTTATGTGGGGGTTTGCTTTTTTTGCACTAACGGAGCTTATGAGATTTCCTGTTGAGTTTTGTGTTGTGAAGTTTTCAAGTTTTGGGTAAAGATTTGATGGACTATGGAATAAAGGGTGGCAAAATCCCAAGCTTGGGGATTCCCATGGAACCCCAAGATATTCAAGGATAATCAAAAGCCTAAGCTTGGGGATGCCCTGGAAGGCATCCCCTTTTTCGTCTTCGTTTATCGGTAACTTTACTTGGAGCTATATTTTTATTCGCCACATGATATGTGTTTTGCTTGGAGCGTCGTGTATGATATTAGTATTTGCTTTTTAGTTTACCACAATCATCCTTGCTGTACACACCATTTGGGGGAGAAATACTTGATTTGAAATTTATTAGAATACTCTATGTGCTTCACTTATATCTTTTGAGCTAGATAGTTTTGCTCTCTGTGCTTCACTTATATTTTCTAGAGCACGGCGGTGGCTTAATTTTGTAGAAATTGTTGATCTCTCATGCTTCACTTATATTATTTTGAGAGTATCTTAGAACAGCATGGTATTTGCTATGGTTATAAAATTGGTCCTAGAATGATGGGCATCCAAGTTGGGTATAATAAAAACTATCATAGAAAGTGAATTGGATGCTATGATCAACTTGATACTTGATAATTGTTTTGAGATATAGAGGTGGTGATATTAGAGTCATGCTAGTTGGGTAATTGTGAATTTAAAGAATACTTGTGTTGAAGTTTGTGATTCGTGTAGCATGCACGTATGGTGAACCACTTTGTGATGAAGTTGGAGCACAATTTTATTTATTGATTGTCTTCCTTATGAGTGGCGGTCGGGGACGAGCGATGGTCTTTTCCTACCAATCTATCCCCCTAGGAGCATGCGTGTAGTACTTTGTTTTCAATGGCTTGTAGATTTTTGCAATAAGTATATGAGTTCTTTATGACTAATGTTGAGTCCATGGATTATACGCACTCTCACCCTTCCACCATTGCTAGCCTCTCTTATGCCGCGCAACTTTCGCCGGTACCATACACCCACCATATTCCTTCCTCAAAACAGCCACCATTCCTACCTATTATGGCATTTCCATAGCCATTCCGAGATAATATTGCCATGCAACTTTCCACCGTTCCGTTTATTATGACACACATCATCATTGTCATATTGCTCTTTGCATGATCATGTAGTTGACATTGTATTTATGGCAAAGCCACCTCATAATTTTTCATACATGTCACTCTTCATTTAATGCATATCTTGGTACACCGCCAGAGGCATCTATATAGAGTCATATCTTGTTCTAAATATCGAGTTGTAATCTTGAGTTATAAATAAATAAAAGTGTGATGATCTTCATTATTAGAGCATTGTCCCAGTGAGGAAAGTATGATGAAGACTATGATTCCCCCACAAGTCGGGATGAGACTTCAGACTTTATAAAAATAAAAGAGGCCAAAGAAGCCCACCAAAAAGAAAAAAAGGGGAAAAAGAGAAAAGGAAAAAAATGAGAGAAAAAGAGACAAGGGACAATGCTACTATCTCTTTTTCCACACTTGTGCTTCAAAATAGCACCATGGTCTTCATGATAGAGAGTCTCTTTCATATACTAGTGGGAATTTTTTCATTATAGAACTTGGCTTGTATATTCCAATGATGGGCTTCCTCAAAATGCCATAGGTCTTCGTGAGCAAGCAAGTTGGATGCACACCCACTTAGTTTCTTTTGTTGAGATTTCATACATTTATAGCTCTGGTGCATCCCTTGCATGGCAATCCTTACTAACTCACATTGATATCTATTAATGGGCATCTCCATAGCCCGTTGATACGCCTAGTTGATGTGAGACTATCTTCTCCTTTTTGTCTTCTCCACAACCACCCTTCTATTCCACATATAGTGCTATGTCCATGGCTCACGCTCATGTATTGCGTGAAAATTGAAAAAGTTTGAGATTACTAAGGTATGAAACAATTGCTTGGCTTGTCATCGGGGTTGTGCACGATTAAATACTTTGTGTGATGAAGATAGAGCAACAGCCAGACTATATGATTTTGTAGGGATAACTTTCTTTAGCCATGCTATTTTGAGAAGACATGATTGCTTTATTAGTATGCTTGAAGTATTACTATTTTTTACGTCAATATGAACTTTTATTTTGAATCATTTGGATCTGAACATTCATGCCACAATAAATAGAAATACATTGAGAAATATGCTAGGTATCATTCCACATCAAAAATTCTGTTTTTATCATTTACCTACTCGAGGACGAGCAGGAATTAAGCTTGGGGATGCTTGATACGTCTCCAACGTATCTATAATTTTTGATTGTTCCATGCTATTATATTACCCGTTTTGGATGTTTATGGGCTTTACTTTACACTTTTATATCATTTTTGGGACTAGCCTACTAACCGGAGGCCCAGCCCGAATTGCTGTTTTTTTGCCTATTTCAGTGTTTTGAAGAAAAGGAATATCAAACGGAGTCCAAATGGAATGAAACCTTCGGGAGCGATCTTTTTGGAACAAATGTGATCCAGAGGACTTGTAGTGGAAGTCAAGAAACAAGCGAGGCGGCCACGAGGGTGCCCGGCATGCCCCCCACCCTCATGGGCCCCTTGAGCGTCCACCGACCTACTTCTTCCTCCTACATATAATAAAGCCCATTAAACATCCAAAACAGATAATATAATAGCATGAATACTTCATAAATTATAGATATGTTGGAGACGTATCAGCATCCCCAAGCTTAATTCCTACTAGTCCTCGAGTAGGTAAATGATAAAATAAAGCATTTATGAAGTGTGAATGCTAGCAGGTGCACAAGTTTGATCAATGATAATTTCAATCACCTTTTCTAGCATCATTATATATTATAACAGTAGCTCATTTCATAAAACTTTTCATGATCAAGTAACAAGCTATTCACATGTCAAAGCATGGACCATAAACTTTCTTGAAAACTAGCAAACTATGTTCTCAGTCATCAAACAATTGCATTTCATCTTATTTTCAGGAAGGGTCTATGTCAGAGCTTTGATTTAGCAAACTCCACATACTCAACTATCATTTAATCTTTCACAATTGCTAACACTCACGTGATATTTATGGGTCCAAAATTTTAATCGAACATGGAGAAAGATGGGGGCTTATAGTTTCGCCTCCCAACCTTTTACCTCAAGGGTAATGTCAACAATAATAATTTATGAACACCTACATCCAAGTGGATATATATATCCGGATCACCCCAACACAAAGTGCTTGCCTACGGAAAAAAATGTAAAAAGGAAAGGTGATGATCACCATTACTCTTGCATAAGGGTAGAAGATAATAGTAAAAGATAGGCCCTTCGCAGAGGGAAGCAGAGGTTGTCATGCGCTTTTATGGTTGGATGCAAAAAATCTTAATGCAAAAGAACGCCACTTTATATTGCCACTTGTGATATGGACCTTTATTATGCAGTCCGTCGCTTTTATTCCTTCCATAACAAGATCGTATAAAGCTTATTTTCTTCACACTAATAAGCATACATATTTAGAGAGCATTTTTTTATTGCATGCACCGATGACAACTTAATTGAAGGATCTTACTCAATCCATAGGTAGGTATGGTGGACTCTCATGGCAAAACTGGTTTAAAGGATGTTTGGAAGCACAATTAGTATTTCTACTTGGTGCAAAGAATTTGGCTAGCATGAGAGGGAAAGGCAAGCGCAACATGTTGGATGATCCAAGGCAATATAAATTTTCAGATATAGGAAAACTTAACCCATTATGTTGTCTTCCTTGTCCAACATCAACTTTTTAGCATGTCATATTTTAATGAGTGCTCACAACTACAAAAGATGTCCATGATAGTATATTTATAAGTGAAATCTCTCTTCCTTCAATATTCTTTCATGAATTGTTCAAGTGACCAATACAATGTTTGCTAACCTTCAATAAATTTACAACCTCTACTTTTTATATGTGAAGTCATCACTCCCCATGGGATAAGCATATGAAAAATTTATAATTTCAGATTTATGATATTCAACGCATTCAACCATTTACTCATAGGATATAAGTGAAGCACACGATTAAATGACAAACTACTCCAAAAAGATATAAGTGAAGATCAATGAGTAGTCAAATAATTATTTAGCTACATGAGGACTCTCTCTCATTTAAGTATTTCAGATCTTGGTATTGTATTCAAACAGCAAGCAAAACAAAAAAAATGACATTTCAAGGATAGCACAACTCATGTGAAGAAGCAAAAACTTAGGTTTAACCGATAATTGTTAAGGAGAAAGATGGGATGCCTACCGGGGCATCCCCAAGATTAGATGCTTGAGACTTCTTAGAATATTATCTTGGGGTGCCTTGGGCATCCCCAATCTTGAGCTTTTGTGTCTCCTTAATTCCTTTTATATCTCAGTTTCCTAAATCTCAAAAAACTTCATCCACACAAAACTCAACAAGAACACGTGAGATAAGTTAGTATAAAACAATGCAATAACCTTATCATTTTCTACTGTAATAAATCACTAAGATTATTATTCAACATTGCATACTAAATGTCTCTGCATATTTAATACTCCTATCCTCAAATAGAATCATTAATTAAGCAAACATATACAAACAATGCAAACATAACAGCAATCTGCCAAAACAATATAGTCTGTAAAGAATGCAAGATTCATCATACTTCCCTAACTCCAAAAATTATGAGAAAAATACTACACTGTATAAGATTTATCAGATCTCAATATGCAAAAAGTTTCAACATTATATCATTCTCTGAGTTTTCTAGGGATTTTTTGCAACAGCGGTAAACTTTCTGTTTTGAAACAGCAACATGTATAATTGCAAAATAAGCATGGTAAATGCTATCCTTGACATTTTTATTGAAAATAGATGTCGGGGAAACTGATCCACGAACACCTATGGGGCCGGCAGACTGAGCCCCTTTCGGTTCGGCAGGGGGCGGAGGTCGCACGAAGAGCAGATCGAGGCGAAGCACACGAGCAGTTTTACCCAGCTTCGAAGCTCTCCGGAGAGATAATACTCCTACTGCTGCTTTTCTGATTGTATTGTGTTCTTGCTCAAGAGAGCTAAGTGTTTTCCTAGTCTCGAATGGTACGAACTAGCCCAATTTGCGAACTAGCTGAACCGAACCCTCTCTACGTTGCGCATGGGCCTCCTTTTATATGCACAAGGGGTCACCGACAGGTGGCAACGCAAAAAGGGTAAGAACGTAAAGAGAGGTAGTTGGTACAGTTACTTGTACAGTGCTCTCTACCTAACCCCGACGGCATGGGACAAGGGCATTAAATGCCCGTCTGTGTCGCCCAAACAGTGCAGAAAAGGACCATTAGGGGCGCCACCGTTCGCCACGATGGCGATCTTGTCAACGTTGCATGCCTCCGCGCACCGCTGGCTGCACAGCCCTCCGCCACGCGCGCCTGAAGAGGCCCCCAGGGCGACACGTTGGTGGATGCGCTGGAGCGTGGGCACAGAGTGGCCGCTTGCCGCGGCAAGCGCCTTGCCGCGGTCGTGGTCTTGTCGCGCCCGGAAGCTTGCCGCTCGCCGAGCCTTGTCGGGACGCGTGGTGCGTCGCGGCAAGTTCCTTGAGATGCCTCGGTTGGCCTTCCCGGCAAGCTCCTCTTGCCGGGGCCTTGTCCTCTTAACTTGAATACTTTGTTCTTAAATGGCTCCAAAGGAGCCACAGAGTATCTTGGCGGTCACCCGGCAAGCCCTTGCCGTGGAGCGCTGCAACTGCCCGTGCACAAGTTCGGGGTACTAGGGTACCGCTATTCTAGTACACCGACAGGAGCCCCCGGGCCTGGGCCACACACGGTGCCGAGCGCTGTTGGGCCAGGCCCAAAACAGGGCACGGGCATGCGCGACCCAGATAACGCCGAATCTTGCTCTGTACCCACCGCGCCCTCCCCCAACGGGATGCGTTGATCGCGGCATCGTGGGAGAGATCGTGGGGGGTTCTTTATTCGGAAGGGCGAAACGTCCGCCCCCTCCCTCTTTATAAGTAGGGGAAACAGGGGCAGTTTCCCCACTCCGCCGTTTGTTGCTTCGTCCTCGAAAATCTCTGCCGCTCCCCCTTTCTTCTCAAAGCCAAGAGAGAGCAGCGCTCCGCCCCCCGTCGCCACCAGCACCACCAACACCGTCGACCTCCCCTGCCGCTTCCGCCATGGCTCCGAAAGCCGACAAGGGGAAGGGCGTGAAGTTAGTCAAGGCGTAGCGGCTCGCGGCGCTGCGGAAGGAGCGGGCCGTCTTCCCCCCTCAGCTTGACGCCAAGGAGCTGAGGGAGCATTACTACCTTTTCTGGTCGACGGAGACACGGGTGCATCCGCGCACGAGGGTACTTCCGGCCGCCGCATCGGAATTGGCTCCAACCGGGTACCCGTTCTTCGCCTTATTCTTCTATTGCGGGCTCTGCCCGCCCTTCTCGGAGTTCTTCTGTGATATCATGAACACGTACGGGCTCCGCCTCCTAGATTTCACCCCCAACGCCGTCCTGACGATGGCAGTTTTCGCACATCTGTGCGAAAACTTGTCGGAGTCCACCCCAATGTAGCCCTTTTCCGCCACTTCTTCATGCCTCGGGTCGAGAGAGGAGAGCCGCTTGCTGAAGGGATCGCCTGGATCTCGAGAGTCAGCAAGAAGGAGGCGTATCTGGAGGGCGAGCTTCGCAGCAAATGGGAGGAGTGGAGAGCGGAGTGGTGCTGGATTGTTGAGGAGAACCCGCAGCCGTTCACTGCCGTGTGCCAAGCCCCAATAGTGCGCGACAACGATTGGAGCAATGTGGCCCCGGAAGATGACAGGCTGAAGATCGCCGTCACCAGAATCCTCCGCCTTAGGCTTGCCGGGCTCACTGTAGGCGCTGTCGGCGCGGATTTCCTTCGCCGCCGCATCGCCCCCTACAGGAGAGAGGGAGGCCTGCCTGGGAGTTCAAGAACTCGGCGGACATCATGAGGCTGCGCCCGGGCCTAAACTTCAATTTCACCGTCCTGGAGCTGGATGCAATGCTCCTGGAGTTGTTCAAACGCGACCCCCAGCACCCATTTATGTTGCCGAGGAGCGTAGTCCCTTTGTGCAATAATTCTTCGCTTGACCGGATCCGCGCGATGATGCCCTTGTGTGATTCACACGGAATCGCCCCAACTTAGCAAGAGCCTGCGGATGACGTCGTGCGGGCGTTCTTCGATAGTCTAGAGGAAGTGCCGATCCACGCCGATGAGCAGAGGAGCCTCACCCGTGACACTACCGACGCGGAGCTGCAACGCATCGCCACTAGGGCGGAAGAGGCCGCGGCAGCAGCCGCCGCGGGCGAGTTCGGGTTCACCGAGGCGGAGGCAGAGGCAGCAGAGGCGGCAAGCCTTGCCGAGCGCGAAGAGTTCGCCGGCGAGGAAGATCTTGCCGGCCCCGAGGCCGAGCCGAGCGAGCCCGGCGAGGAAGAGCCAGAGCCTTCAGTCAACCTGCCGCAAGTGGAGCCCCCGGCCGCACCAAGAAGGCGTCTCCGCAGGGCCGGGGACGTAGCGGGGCGGCAGACGGGTCAACAGCCGCCGAGCCGCGCGACGCGCTCTACCGCGGCAAGCACCGTTGCCGCGGGAGCGCCTCCCGCCACTGCGGCAACTAGAGCGGGACCTTCCCGGCCTACCGTTGCCGCTCCCGCCAAGCGGGCAAGGGAGCCCACTTCTCCACCTCGTCGCACCGAAGGGGAGCCGGACTTCGATCTCTCCGCGCTCAGCTCCGATGATGAAGAAGAAGAGTAAGCTTTTCTTGCCGTCCTCGTAGTTCTTCAATCTTGTCACTTTCATTTTGTATCTAACTTGCTTCGATCTGAATCCATTCCTTTTCAGGATGCTGGCCCAGAGAGCGGCGAAGAGGGCCAAGGCCTCGGTGATCGTCATCGAAGACGATCCCACCGTGTCAGCAGGGGGCGTGCCTGAGCCCATCTTGACGGACCCGGCAACTACTCCCCAGAGCAGCCCCCAGCGTAGCCCCCAGCGTAAGTACATGATTTTTACTTCTTGCTGACAGGCGCTCATGGTGGCTCTTTCCTCTTACTGACATCTTGATTGTTGAATTTGTGTAGGAGCAGAGCAGCCTCACCGGGAGGGCCCGGAAGCCGCCCCCGAAGCGCCATCTGCTTCGACTACGCCGCCAAGGGTGGAGTCCCCGGCAAGGGAGCGCTCTCCGGCAAGGGAGCACTCTCCGGCAAGGGCCAATTCTCCGGCAAGGGAAGGCACCAGTGATCCTCCAGCGGCTGAGATCGTGGCCGCAGATCCCATCACAGGTAATCCACTTGCCTAAAAACTTGCCCTTGAGTTTTTGTTCTTCTGACTTTGTTTTTGCATATTTGCCTGACTCCTCTCCATTCTTCGTTCTTCAGATCCAACCGCCCCAGAGCCGATGGAGACCGAAGCCGCTGAAGGAGAGGCCGGCGCTGATGAACCCACCGGCGAAGAAGCCGCCAAGGCTGCCGCCGCAGAAGCCGGCGAGGGATCCGGCGATCGTACTGATGGCCCTGAGGCCGCAGGAGCGCTAGGCGCTGCACCGACCGCCGATCCTCCCGCCGCTGCCGCAGAGCCAGACTCCGAGGAGCCCCAGCCCGGCGCCTACTTGAAGGCCGGCGATGGCGTCTTCATCAAGCTTCCCTGGGCGTCAAGCTCCAGGGCGCCGGTCGAAGGAGAAACTTTTGATGGAGAGGTGCTCGCCTCCGCCGGGTTGTCGTTGGTTGACGCGCCAAGCAGCAGCGACGAGCCTGAAGAGGAGCGGCTGCTGCGGAAGCTGACGCTGCTCTACCGCGCCTGACAAGCCAAGCTGGCTTCCCGGGAAGCGCTTATCGCGAGGGCGGGAGTCGATATCGAGAAACGTGCAGAGGAGCTCCGGGATCTCAGGCAGGAAACTCTCCGGAGCTTGGCGGAGGAGCGGGAGCAAGTCGCTGAGGAGAGGAAGGCCTTCCTCCTCGCGAAAGCTGAGGTTGAAGAACAGCAGCGGCTTGCTGCCGAGAGGTTATCTGCGCGGGAGGGAGAATTGGCGCAGCGCAAGGTGAACCTTGACAGCCACGAGGAAGAGCTCGCCGCGCGGGAGCAAGCAATTGACGGGGCTCTCAAGGAGTCAAAGGACGCTGCCGCAGCTGCCGAAGCCACCAAGAAGGAGCTGGAGGCGAAGGTGGAGCAGCTGGAGGCCAATCTCCGGACGAGCGGCGAGGAGCTCGCCGTGCTCAAGCGCGAGCGCGAGAAGGACGCTGCTGCCCACGGTGAGCTGCAAGGTCTCCTCGCGGAGAGGAACAAGGAGCTCAGCGCCGCCAAGGACTCCAACGCGGATCTCGAGCTAAAGCTGGCCACGCTGACGCAGACGCTGGACGCCGCCAAGGAGCGAGAGGCGACCTTGTCGGAGAAGGTCAAGGCCGACGAGGCGCTGCTGGCGAGCATTGCCGTCACCCAGAACTCGTTCAGGGAGACGGTGGAGCACTGGACCGAGGGCCTGGTGAACATCGCCGCAGTTATCGACGGGGAGCTGGCGCAGTTGGGGATGGAGGACTTCGGGTACCCTTCCGACGAGCATCTCCAACCCAGCGCCAAGCTCAGCCTATTCTTCAAGGGCGTGGCAACAGCTCTCCAGCGGCTTCGGGAGAAGATCCCAAAGCAGCTGGCCGACGAGTCACGCAAGATTTGCGCGGGAGTTCTTCAGAAGGTGCTGGTGAAGGTGGCTTTCCGCAACCCGGGCCTCAACCTCACCAACGTCCTTAGATCCTTGCCGCCCGACGCCGATCTGGAAGTGCTCAAGGCCCTTGTCGCACCCATTGTGGACAAGGTGAGCGAGGTTAGGAGGGTTGAGGGCGGTCGCATAGACTAGGCCGCCTGCTTTTATCTTTTTCCTTGTTGCTGCTAGTCATGTCATGGGAACAATGTGTTAGAGCTGCGACAAGTTATCTTGTAATATAACTTTATCTTGGATATCAATCGCTATGTTATTTCCTTTACTAGATCCTTTGCTTTGTATGTTTTCACCCTACACTTTTAGGGAACTTGTCGGCGCAGGCACCCGAGCCGCGAGCGCTGAGTGCGGGACGTCAGCAGCCTGCTGGCGGTGCCGCTCCGACAAGAAACCTTGTCGCGACTAGTTGCAGCACACTTAAGTTGTTGAGCGGACTCGAAACAAAGTAAGGGCGCATCTAGCTACGAGTTGGTCCCTCCGCGCACAGGTTTTCCATACAAAGCACAGTCGTTCGAGGAAGATAACTTTTAAAAATTAAAACTAATTGCTCAAACTTTGGCAACTTAGCTTTTCTGTCGTTTGTTTCCCGACAAGGCGAATCTTCCTTAAACGACGCCTGGTCCATGAGTGAGGCACGGTCGCCCAGACGGGGTGCTGCTCCTTCTAACATAGTTAGAAGTCCGAGCACATCCCACTCCTCGCACCGATTGCCACTACCGCCCACCACTCCAGCAGAAGCTCTGGCGCGAGCTCAACTGCTCCTGGACTATCCTCCTGCGGAAGACAAGATCGACCAATGGAGGGCCACCATTCAGAGCCTCATCGGCTTCGTCAATGGCGACACTCCACGACAGCCGAGCACGTCGCTGCCGCTGCAGGACTGCCAGGCGCGAGCTGGTGGCGACGGAACTGGTGGGGGTGCAACCACCATGCACTCTCCACCCCGAAGGCCAAGATCGCCGACTCACCGGATCCACCTCGACAGCGACTCCACCGCATCGTCGGATCCGCGAGCTCGTCGCGATCAGCACCAAGTTCTTTGCGATAGACAGCAAGAAGACGCTCGGACTCGCATCGAGCGCCGAAGAGAAGCGCGACGTCAATCCGACAAGCGCGCTGGGACCTCTGTTGACATGCACGCGCCCGGTGAACCAGGCGATTTGCCGTACGCGGTAGGTTGCCCTGCGTTCACTCATGAGCTGCGGCAGGTCCAGTGGCCCAGCACGAAGAATTTCAAGCCAGATGTACCGGAGAAGTATGATGGCAAGACGCACCCGTCGGAGTTCCTCAGCATCTACACCATTGCAGTGCAAGCTGCTGGGGGCGAGACGACAAGATCCTTGCAAACTACTTCCCGCTGGTGCTCAAGCCCAATGTCAGATCCTGGCTCATGCACTTGCCGGACAACTCCATATCCTCTTGGGCTGACCTGTGCCATCAGTTTGTCAGCGCCTTCACAGGCGGCCACAAGCCTCATGGCCAAGAGAGTGACCTTCACCTGCTCGCCCAGAAGGAAGGAGAGCCTTTGCGCAAGTACATACAGAGATTCAGCCGTGTACAGCATAACATCCCAGATGTCCACCCTGCCGCGGTGATCAGCGCGTTCCATCAAAACATGCGCAACCGCTGGATGCGGGAGGAGATGGCGATGTGCAAGATCAGAGACGTCAGTGAGCTATATGCCCTCGCCGACAAGTGTGCACGTGCTGAGGAAGGGAGGAGACTCCCCGGAGAGAACACAGGAGCAGGAGGATCTGACAGTGAGGATACTGCCCCGGCAAGAAAAAACTGGCGGCGGAATAACAGAAAAAAGAAAGGCAAAGAGGTACTAGTTGTCGAGCAGTCCGGCAACGGAGGTGGCACCCAGAAAGCCAAAGCTGGTGGCTCCGGCAAGGAGATTGCCGCAGAGGCTGTGGCGGCCGCCGACAAGCAGGACGGCTCCAACAAGCAGTACTGCAAGATCCACCGCACCAAGGGCCAAGATCTCCAGAGCTGCAAGAAAGTCGAGCAGCTTGTCGAACAGCAAAAGGCCGAATACGAGCAGCGCGACAAGGAGAAGGCCCAGGAAGGTGCTGGAGGATCCGGCAAGAAATGTCCCGGTCGAGGAGGATGCCGCAGTAAGGCCAAGCAGCGGCAAGGAGACAGATTTCCCTGCGGCCGCGACAAGGATGAAGATGACGACGACGACGACAACATCGATGATGATGAGACCGATGAGCAGGAGTTCCAGAAAGCCATAGAGGTCCTGTGCATTGACGGCGGTGCTTCTCTGCATACTTCACACCGCCAGCTCAAACAATGGGTGCGGTAAGTCAATGCGGCAGAACCACCCGTCGAGTCACGCAGGCCTCTGAAATGGTCCAGCACGCCTATCATCTTTGATATTGAGGACCACCCAGATCGCATAACTGCGGTCGGGTGCTTGCCGATGTTGGTATCACCAACTATCCAAAACCTCAAGGTCACCAAGATGCTAGTTGACGGCGGGGCCGGCTTGAATCTGATCTCCTCCGCGGTGCTCCAGAAACTCCAGATCCCTGACAGCGAGCTCGAAGAGACCGGCACTTTTCAAGGAATCAATCCGGGAAGGAGCAAGCCGAAGGGAAAGATCACGTTGCCAGTAACATTTGGCAGCAAGCTGAACTTCAGGACTGAGAGGGTCACGTTTGACGTTGCCGATTTCCCATTACCTTATAATGGGATACTCGGCCGTCCAGCACTCGCCAAGTTCATGGCAGCCTCTCACTATGCCTACAATGTACTGAAGATGCCAGGCCTGATAAGCGTCATCTCTGTCCCTAGCGACAAGAAGGATGCTCTTATCTGCGCCGACAAGATCTACCGAGAGGCAGCAGCCGCAGCGGATCGCACGTCACTTGCCGCTGAAGCTCCCGGGGGGAAGAAGAAGACCAAGTCCGGCAAGAGTTCTGATGCCCACTCCGGCAAGCGCACCTCTTCGGAGTGCTGCGCTACCGTCGAGGACGCACCATCAAGCTCCACTGGCAAGTGTAAGAAGGCAATGGCAGCTCCACCAGAGACCAAGAAGGTGTCCGCCAAGGAGGACGGCACTGGTGGTACCTTCACCATCAGTGCCACGCTCGATCCTAAATAGGAAAGCGCGCTCGTTGCTTTCCTGCGTGCGAATGTCGATGTGTTTGCATGGCAACCGTCTGACATCCCCGGTGTTCCCAGGGAAGTAATCGAGCACCACCTTGCCGTATGTCCTCATGCGCGGCCCGTCAAGCAGAGAGTTAGGAAACAAGCAGTGGAGCGCCAAGAATTCATCGCGGAAGAAATCAAGAAGTTGGAAGCAGCATGCCTTGTCAGAGGAGTGCTCCATCCTACGTGGTTGGCCAATCTTGTTGTCATGCGCAAAGCCAACGGGAAATGGAGGCTTTGTATTGATTTTACCGATGTCAATAAAGCTTGCCCAAAGACCCATTTCCCTTGCCGCGCATCGACCAGATTGTTGACTCCACAGCCGGATGTGACTTGCTTTCATTTCTTGATGCATACTCAGGATACCATCAGATCTTCATGGCAGAAGAGGATGAGGAGAAAACCGCGTTCATTACCCCATGTGGCACATACTGTTTTGTACGGATGCCCTTTGGTTTGAAGAATGCTGGTTCAACGTTTGCAAGGGTAGTCCATCACGCTTTTGAGCCGCAAATGCACAGAAATGTGGAAGCCTACATGGATGACATAGTGGTCAAGAGCAAGGACAAAGCAATCCTGATCCAAGATTTAGATGAAACCTTTGCGAATCTGCGCAAGATCAACCTCAAGTTGAACCCAGAGAAGTGTGTGTTTGGAGTCCCTTCCGGCAAGCTTCTCGGGTTCTTTGTGTCTCAGCGGGGAATTGAAGCCAATCCCGACAAGATCAAGGCCATTGAGCAGATTGAAGCACCAAAGCGCGCCAAAGATGTCGGGGAAACTGATCCACGAACACCTATGGGGCCGGCGGACCGAGCCCCTTTCGGTTCGGCGGGGGGCGGAGGTCGCACGAAGAGCAGATCGAGGCGAAGCACACGAGCAGTTTTACCCAGCTTCGGAGCTCTCCGGAGAGATAATACTCCTGCTGCTGCTTGTCTAATTGTATTGTGTTCTTGCTCAAGAGAGCTAAGTGTTTTCCTAGTCTCGAACGGTATGAACTAGCCCAATTTGCGAACTAGCCGAACCAAACCCTCTCTACGTTGCGCATGGGCCTCCTTTTATATGCACAAGGGGTCACCGACAGGTGGCAACGCAGAAAAGGGTAAGAATGTAAAAAGAGAGGTAGTTGGTACAGTTACTTGTACAGTGCTCTCTACCTAACCCTGACGGCAGGGGACAAGGGCATTAAATGCCCGTCTGTGTCGCCCAAATAGTGCAGAAAAGGACCGTTAGGGGCGCCACCGTTCGCCACGATGGTGATCTTGTCAGTGTTGCATGCCTCCGCGCACCGCTGGCTGCACAGCCCTCCGCCACGCGCGCTTGGAGAGGCCCCCAGGGCGACACGTTGGTGGATGCGCTGGAGCGTGGGCACATAGTGGCTGCTTGCCGCGGCAAGCGCCTTGCCGCGGCAAGCGCCTTGCCGCGGTCGTGGTCTTGTCGCGCCCGGAAGCTTGCCGCTCGCCGAGCCTTGCTGGGACGCGTGGTGCGTCGCGGCAAGTTCCTTGAGATGCCTCGGTTGGCCTTCCCGGCAAGCTCCTCTTGCCGGGGCCTTGTCCTCTTAACTTGAATACTTTGTTCTTGAATGGCCCCAAAGGAGCCACGGAGTATCTTGGCGGTCACCCGGCAAGCCCTTGCCGCGGGGCGCTGCAACTGCCCGTGCACAAGTTCGGGGTACTAGGGTACCCCTATTCTAGTACACCGACAATAGAGATGCAAAACATTATTACAAATAACAGCAAGCAAATACTAACAAAATAAAATGATGCTCCAAGCAAAAACACATATCATGTGGTGAATAAAAATATAGCTCCATGTAAAGTTACCGATGAACGAAGACGAAAGAAGGGATGCCTTCCGTGGCATCCCCAAGCTTAGGCTCTTGGTATTACCTTGGTGTGCCTTGGGAATCCCCAAGCTTAGGCTCTTTCCACTCCTTATTCCATAGTCCATCGAATCTTTACCCAAAACTTGAAAACTTCACAACACAAAACTCAACAGAAAATCTCATGAGGTCCGTTAGTACAAGAAAACAAACCACCACTTTATGGTACTGTAATGAACTCATTATTTATTTATATTGGTGTTAAAACTACTGTATTCCAACTTCTCTATGGTTCATACCCTATGATACTACTCATAGATTCATCAAAATAAGCAAACAACACAATGAAAATAGAATCCGTCAAAAACAGAACAGTCTGTAGTAATCTGTATCAAACGTATACTTCTGGAACTCCAAAAATTCTAAAATAAATTGTTGGACCTGAGGAATGTGTTTATTAATCATCTGGAAAACGAATCAACATAAAATCACTCTCTAGTAAAAAATGGCAGCTAATCTCGTGAGCACTAAAGTTTCTGTTTTTTACAGCAAGATCATATAGACTTCACCCAAGTCTTCCCAAAGGCTCTACTTGGCACAAACACTAATTAAAACATAAAACCACATCTAACCAGAGGCTAGATGCATTATTTATTACTAAACAGGAACAAAAATCAAGGGACAAAAATAAAGTTGGGTTGCCTCCCAACAAGTGCTATCGTTTAACGCCCTAGCTAGGCATGATGATTTCAATGATGCTCACATAAAGGATAAGAATTGAAACATAAAGGGAGCATCATGAAGAATATGACTAGCACATTTAAGTCTAACCCACTTCCTATGCATAGGGATTTTGTGATCAAACAACTTATGGGAACTAAAATCAACTAGCATAGGAAGGCAAAACAAGCATTAGTGCAAAACTTTAAGCACATAGAGAGGAAACTTGATATTATTGCAATTCCTACAAGCATATATTCCTCCATAATAATAATTTTCAGTAGCATCATGAATGAATTCAACAATATAACCAGCACATAAAGCATTATTTTCATGATCTACAAGCTTAGAAATTTTATTACTCTCCACATAAGCAAATTTCTTCTCATGAATAATAGTGGGAGCAAACTCAACAAAATAACTATCATGTGAGGCATAATCCAATTGAAAACTAAAATCATGATGACAAGATTCATGGTTATCATTATTCTTTATAGCATACATGTCATCACAATAATCATCATAGATAGCAACTTTATTCTCATAATCAATTGGAACCTCTTCCAAAATAGTGGATTCGTCACTAAATAAAGTCATGGCCTCTCCAAATCCACTTTCATAATTATCACAATAAGATTCAACACCCTCCAAAATAGTGGGATCAATACTACCTAAAGTTGACACTCTTCCAAACCCACTTTCATCAATATAATCATCATAAATAGGAGGCATGCTTTCATCATAATAATTTTTCTCATCAAAACATGGGGGACAAAAAATATCATATTCATCAAACATAGCATCCCCAAGCTTGTGGCTTTGCATATCATTAGCATCATGGGTATTCAAAGAATTCATACTAACAACATTGCAATCATGCTCATCATTCACATATTTAGTGCCAAACATTTTATAGATTTCTTCTTCTAGCACTTGAGCACAATTTTCCTTACCATCATTCTCACGAAAGATATTAAAAAGATGAAGCACATAAGACAAACTCAATTCCATTTTTTTAGTTTTCTTTTATAGACTAAACTAGTGATAAAACAAGAAACTAAAAGATTCGATTGCAGGATCTAAAGATATACCTTCAAGCACTCACCTCCCCGGCAACGGCGCCAGAAAAGAGCTTGATGTCTACTACACAATCTTCTTCTTGTAGACGTTGTTGGGCCTCCAAGTGCAGAGGTCTGTAGGACAGTAGCAAATTTCCCTCAAGTGGATGACCTAAGGTTTATCAATCTGTGGGAGGCGTAGGATGAAGATGGTCTCTCTCAAACAACCCTGCAACCAAATAACAAAGAGTCTCTTGTGTCCCCAACACACCCTATACAATGGTAATTTGTATAGGTGCACTAGTTTGGCGAAGAGATGGTGACACAAGTGCAATATGGATGGTAGATAAAGGTATTTGTAATCTGGAATTATAAAAACAGAAAGGTAACTAATGATAAAAGGGAGCGTAAACGGTATCGCACTGCTAGGAAACAAGGCCTAAGGTTCATACTTTCACTAGTGCAAGTTCTCTCAACAATAATAACAGAACTGGATCATATAACTATCCCTCAACATGCAACAAAGAGTCACTCCAAAGCCACTAATAGCGGAGAACAAACGAAGAGATTATGGTAGGGTACGAAACCACCTCAAAGTTATCCTTTCTGATCTATCTATTCAAGGGTCCGTAGTAAAATAACACTAAGCTATTCTTTCCGTTCGATCTATCATAGAGTTCGTACTAGAATAACACCTTAAGTCACAAATCAACCAAAACCCTAATGTCACCTAGATACTCCATTCTCACTCAAGTATCCGTGGGCATGATTATATGATATGCATCACACAATCTCAGATTCATCTATTCAACCAACACAAAGTACTTCAAAGAGTGCCCCGAAGTTTCTACCGGAGAGTCAAGACGAAAACGTGTGCCAACCCCTATGCATAAGTTCACAAGGTCACTGAACCCGCAAGTTGATCACCAAAACGTACATCAAGTGAATCACGTGAATATCCCATTGTCACCACAGATAAGCACGGCAAGACATACATCAAGTGTTCTCAAATCCTTAAAGACTCATTCCAATAAGATAACTTCAAAGGGAGAACTCAGTCCATTACAAGAGACTAGAGGGGGAGAAACATCATAAGATCTAACTATAATAGCAAAGCTCGCGATACATGAAGGTCGTATCACGTCAAGAACAAGAGAGAGAGAGAGAGAGAGAGAGATCAAACACATAGCTACTGGTACATACCCTCAGCCTGGAGGGTGAACTACTCCCTCCTCGTCATGGAGATCGCCGGGATGATGAAGATGGCCACCGGTGAGGGATCCCCCCTCCGGCAGGGTGCCAGAATAGGGTCCCGATTGGTTTTTGGTGGCTACTGAGGCTTGCGGCGGCAGAACTCCCAATCTATTGTGTCCTCGGTGTTTTGAGGGTATATGGACATATATAGGCGAAAGAAGTCGGTCAGGGGAGCCACGAGGGTGGGAGCGCGCCCAGGGGGGTACGGCGCGCCTCCCTGCCTCGTGGCGACCTCGAAGCTTCCCTTACTTCAACTCCAAGTCTCCTGGATTTCTTCCGTTCCAAAAATAACTCTCCTAAAGGTTTCATTCCGTTTGGATTCCGTTTGATATTCCTTTTCTTCGAAACACTGAAATAGGCAAAAACAGCAATTTGGACTAGGCCTCCAGTTAATAGGTTAGTCCCAAAAATAATATAAAAGTGTATAATAAAGCCCATTAAACATCCAAAACAGATAATATAATAGCATGAATACTTCATAAATTATAGATACGTTGGAGACGTATCAACTGTGCCCCGTCACCGTTACCCGCTGGCGCCGCTCGAACCCGCCCTCGCCGGACCGCCTCCTTGCCGATCGATCCGTCCTTGACTCCTCCTCATCGTTCTCTGCACCACCTCGCCGCCCGGGTCCGCCCATGCCGCCGTCGACCACACCGGCGCCGCCCCATCCCCGGCATGCCTCCTCGCCGAACGTCATCCCCGTCGACCACCCCTACCCCCGCTGCCTTTTTCCTACCCGCCCAATGAGCCTCCTCCCTCTTCCTCCTTCCCCTATTCCCGCTTGCTGACTGCACCAACGGCCGCGCACCCGCGCCGCCGTGCCCTCGCGCGCCCCGCCTCCCGCCTCTGTGCCCTGCTGCACTACTGTTGTGCCGTTGTTGCCCCCGGCCTCCTCCACCCGCGCGGCCCCGCTCCAGCTCTTCCCTCCCTGCACCGTCCGCCTCCCTGCCGCCCCACAGTCGCGCTCACCACCGCCGTTGCGCTGCTCCAATGTGATACGTCTCTAACGTATCTCTAATTTATGAAGTATTCATGCTATTATAGTATCTGTTTTGGATGTTTAATGGGCTTTATTATACACTTTTATATTATTTTTTGGACTAACCTATTAACCGAAGGCCCAGCCCATATTGATGTTTTTGCCTATTTCAGTGTTTCGAAGAAAAGGAATATCAAAGAGAGTCCAAACGGAATGAAACCTTCGAGAGAGTTATTTTCGAAACGGAAGCAATCCAGGAGACTTGGAGTTGAAGTCAGGGAAGCTTCAAGGTGGCCACGAGGCAGGGAGGTGCGCCCTATCCCCTAGGCACGACCACCACCCTCGTGGGCCCCTCGTGGCTCCCCTAACCGACTTCTTTTGCTTATATATGTCCAGATACCCTTAAAACATCGAGGAACACAATAGATCGGGAGTTCCGCCGCCGCAAGCCTCTGTGGCCACCAATAACCAATCGGGACCTTGTTCCGGCACCCTGCCGGAGGGGGGATCCCTCACCGGTGGCCATCTTCATCATCACGGCGCTCCCCATGACGAGGAGGGAGTAGTTCACCCTCGGGGCTGAGGGTATGTACCAGTAGCTATGTGTTTGATCTCTCTCTCTCTCTCTCTCGTGTTCTTGAGGTGATACGATCTTGATGTATCGCGAGCTTTGCTATTATAGTTAGATCTTATGATGTTTCTCCCCCTCTACTCTCTTGTAATGGATTGAGTTTTCCCTTTGAAGTTATATTATTGGATTGAGTCTTTAAGGATTTGAGAACACTTGATGTATGTCTTGTCGTGCTTATCTGCGGTGACAATGGGATATTCACATGATCTAATTGATGTATGTTTTGGTGATCAACATGCGGGTTCAATGAACTTATGCATAGGGGTTGGCACACATTTTCATCTTAACTCTTCGGTAGAAACTTTGGGGCACTCTTTGAAGTACTTTGTGTTGGTTGAATAGATGAATTTGAGATTGTGTGATGCATATCGTATAATCATGCCCACGGATACTTTAGGTGACAATGGAGTATCTAGGTGACATTAGGGTTTTGGTTGATTTGTGTCTGAAGGTGTTATTCTAGTACGAACTCTATGATAGATCGAACGGAAAGAATAGCTTCATGTTATTTTTCTACGGACTCTTGAATAGATAGATCAGAAAGGATAACTTTGAGGTGGTTTCCTACCCTACCATAATCTGTTCGTTTGTTCTCCGCTATTAGTGACTTTGGAGTGACTCTTTGTTGCATGTTGAGGGATAGTTATATGATCCAGTTATGTTATTATTGTTGAGAGAACTTGCACTAGTAAAAGTATGAACCTTAGGCCTTGTTTCCTAGCATTGGAATACCGTTTATGCTCACTTTTACCACTTTTTACCTTGCTGTTTTTATATTTTCAGATTACAAATACTCATATCTACCATCCGTATTGCACTTGTATCACCATCTCTTCGCCGAACTAGTGCACCTATACAAATTACCATTGTATAGGGTGTGTTGGGGACACAAGAGACTCTTTGTTATTTGGTTGCAGGGTTGTTTGAGAGAGACCATCTTCATCCTACGCCTCCCATGGATTGATAAACCTTAGGTCATCCACTTGAGGGAAATTTGCTACTGTCCTACAAACCTCTGCACTTGGAGGCCCAACAACGTCTATAAGAAGAAGGTTGCGTAGTAGACATGAAGCTCTTTTCTGGCGCCGTTGCCAGGGAGGTGAGTGCTTGAAGGTATATCTTTAGATCTTGTAATCGAATCTTTTTGTTTCTTGTTTTATCACTACTTTAGTTTATAAAATAAAACTACAAAAAATGGAATTGAGTTTGTCTCATGCGCTTCATCTTTTTAATATCTTTCGTGAGAATGATGGAAAGGAAAATTGTGCTCAAGTGCTAGAAGAAGAAATCTATAAAATGTTTGGCACTAAATATGTGAATGATGAGCATGATTGCAATGTTGTTAGTATGAATTCTTTGAATACCCATGATGCTAATGATATGCAAAGCCACAAACTTGGGGATGCTATGTTTAATGAGTATGATATTTTTTATCCCCCAAGTTTTGATGAGCAAATTTATTATGATGAAAGCATGCATCCTATTTATGATAATTATATTGATGAAAGTGGGTTTGGAAGAGTGTCAAATTTAGGAAGTAATGATCCCACTATTTTGGAGGATGTTGAATATTATTGTGATAATTATGGAAGTGGATAAGGAGAGGTCATGACTTTATTTAGTGATGAATCCGCTATTTCGGAAGAGGTTCCGATTGATTATGAGAATAAAGTTGCTATCTATGGTGATTATTGTGATGACATGCATGCTATAAAGAATAATGATAACCATGAAACTTGTCATCATCATTTTAGTTTTCAATTGGATTATGCCTCACATGATAATTATTTCGTTCAGTTTGCTCCCACTACTATTGATGAGAATAAATTTGCGTATGTGGAGAGTATTAAAATTTCTATGCATGTAGATCATGAAAAGAATGCTTTATGTGCTGGTTCTATTGTTGAATTCATTTATGATTCGACTGAAAATTATTATGAGGGAGGAACATATGCTTGTAGGAATTGCAATAATATCAAGTTTCCTTTCTACGTGCTTAAAATTTTGAAGTTATGCTTGTTTTGCCTTCCTATGCTAGTTGATTATTGTTACCATAAGTTGTTTTCTAATAAAATCCCTATGCATAGGAAGTGGGTTAGGCTTAAATATGCTATTAATATTCTTCATGATGCTCTCTTTATGTTTCAATTCTCTTATCTTTTATGTGAGCATCATTTAAATCATCATGCCTAGATAGGGGCGTTAAACGTTAGCGCTTGTTGGATGGCAACCCAATTTTATTTTTGTTCTTTGATTTTGCTCCTTTTTAGTAATAAATAATTCATATAGCCTCTGTTTAGATGTGGTTTTATTATTTAATTAGTGTTTGTGCCAAGTAGAACCTTTGGGAAGACTTGGGTGAAGTCTTTATGATCTTGCTATAAAAAACAGAAACTTTAGCGCTCACGAGATTAGCTGTAATTTTTTACATAAGAGTGCTTTTAAGTTGATTCTTTTTAAGAACATTAATAGACAAATTCCTCAGGTACATCAGTTTATTTAATAATTTGTGGAGTTCCAGAAGTATACGTTTGATGCAGATTATTACAGACTGTTCTGTTTTTGACAGATTCTGTTTTCTATGTGTTGTTTGCTTATTTTGATGAATCTATGAGTAGTATCGGAGGGTATGAACCATAGAGAAGTTGTAATACAGTATATATTACACCAATATGAATTTACAATGAGTTCACAACAGTACCTAAGTGGTGGTTTTATTTTCTTATACTAACAGAGCTTATGAGTTTTGTGTTGAGTTTTGTGTTGTGAAGTTTTCAAGTTATGGGTAAAGATTCGATGGACTGTGGAATAAGGAGTGGCAAGAGCCTAAGCTTGGGGATGCCCAAGGCACCCCAAGGTAATATTCAAGTACAACCAAGAGCCTAATCTTGGGGATGCCCCGAATGGCATCCCCTCTTTCGTCTTTCATTCATCGGTAACTTTACTTGGGTCTATATTTTTATTCGCCACAAGATATGTGTTTTACTTGGAGCGTCAATTTCTTTTGTTAGTATTTTCTTTATGTTATTTAGAATAATGTTTTGCATCTATATTTTCAATAAAATTGTCAAGGATAGCCTTTACCATGCTTATTTTGCAAGTATTCATGTTGCTGTTTCAAAAGAGAAATTTACCACTGTTGCAAAAATTCCCTAGAGAAGTCAGAGAATGATATAATATTGAAACTTTTTGCATATTGAGCTCTGATAAATCTTATACAATGTAGTATTTTTCTTATAATTTTTGGAGTTAGGGAAGTATGATGAATCTTGCATTCTTTATAGACTATACTGTTTTGGCAGATTGTTGTTATGTTTGCATTGTTTGCATATGCTTGCTTGTTTAATGATTCTATTTTAGGATAGGAGTATTAAATATGCAGAGACATTTAGTATGCAATGTTGAGTAATAATGTTAGTAATTTGTTATAGTAGAAAATGATAAGGTTTTTGCATTGTTTTATACTAACTTATCTCACGAGTTCTTGATGAGTTTGGTGTGAATGAAGCTTTCAAGATTTAGGAAACCGAGATATAAAAGGAATTAAGGAGACACAAAAGCTAAAGCTTGGGGATGCCCAAGGCACCCCAAGATAACATTTCAAGAAGTCTCAAGCATCTAATCTTGGGGATGCCCCGGTAGGCATCCCACCTTTCTTCTTCAACAATTATCGGTTAGTATCGGCTGAACCTAAGTTTTTGCTTCTTCACATGATGTGTGCTATCCTTGAAATGTCATTTTATTTTGTTTTGCTTGCTGTTTGAATAAAATATCAAGATCTGAAATACTTAAATGAGAGAGAGTCCTCACATAGCTAAATAATTATTTGACTACTCATTGATCTTCACTTATATCTTTTTGGAGTAGTTTGTCATTTACTCGTGTGCTTCACCTATATCCTATGAGTAAATGGTTGAATGAGTTGAATATCATAAATCTGAAATTATAAATGTTTCATATGCTTGTCCCATGGGGAGTAATGACTTCACATATAAGAAGTAGAGGTTGTAAATTTATTGAAGGTTAGCAAACATTGTATTGGTCATTTGAACAATTCATGAAATAATATTGAAGGAAGAGAGATTTCACATATAAATATAGTATTTTGGACATCTTTTGTAGTTGTGAGCACTCATTAAAATATGACATGCTAAAAGGTTGATGTTGGACAAGGAAGACAACGTAATGGGTTATGTTTTCCTATATCTGAATAGTCATATTGTCTTGGATCATCCAACATGTTGAGCTTGCCTTCCTCCCTCATGCTAGCCAAATTCTTTGCACCAACTAGAAATACTACTTGTGCTTCCGAATATCCCTTAAACTAGTTTTGCCATGAGAGTCCACCATACCTAACTATGGATTGAATAAGATCCTTCCAGTAAGTTGTCATGTTGCATGCAATAAAAAATTGCTCTCTAAATATGTATGACTTATTAGTGTGAAGAAAATAAGCTTTATACGATATTGTTATGGAAGCAATAAAAGCGACGGACTGCATAATAAAGGTCCATATCACAAGTGGCAATATAAAGTGACATTCTTTTGCATTAAGATTTTGTACATCCAACCATAAAAGTGCATGACAACCTCTGCTTCCCCCTGCGAAGGGTCTATCTTTTACTTTTATTTTCTACCCTTATGCAAGATACATGGTGATCAACACCTTTCCTTTTTACACTTTTTCCTTTGGCAAGCACTTTGTGTTGGGGTGATCCAGATATATATATATATCCACTTGGATGTAGGCGTTCATAAATTATTATTGTTGACATTACCTTGAGGTAAAAGGTTGGGAGGTGAAACTATAAGCCCCTATCTTTCTGTGTGTCAGACTAAAACTTTGAACCCATAAATATCACGTGAGTGTTAGCAATTGTGAAAGATTAAATGATAGTTGAGTATGTGGAGTTTTCTAAATCAAAGCTCGGACATATACCCTTCCTGAAAATAAGATGAATTGCAATTGTTTGATGACTGAGAATGAAATTTGTTAGTTTTCAAGAAAGTTTATGGTTTATGCTTTAACATGTGAATAGCTTGTTACTTGATCATGAAAAGTTTTATGAGATGAGCTACTGTTATGACATATAATGGTGCTAGAAAAGGTGATTGAAATTATCATTGATTAA
Source organism: Triticum aestivum (assembly GCF_018294505.1). Taxonomy (NCBI): domain Eukaryota; kingdom Viridiplantae; phylum Streptophyta; class Magnoliopsida; order Poales; family Poaceae; genus Triticum; species Triticum aestivum. The sequence goes on along the minus strand of NC_057795.1, from coordinate 628,782,680 downwards.
ACTTGTACACCTGCTAGCATTCAAAATTCATAAATTCTTTCTTTTATCATTTACCTACTCGAGGACGAGTAGTAATTAAGCTTGGGGATGCTGATACGTCTCCAACGTATCGCTAATTTATGAAGTATTCATGCTATTATATTATCTGTTTTGAATGTTTAATGAGCTTTATTATACACTTTTATATTATTTTTTGGACTAACCTATTAACCGGAGGCCCATCCCATATTGTTGTTTTTGCCTATTTCAGTGTTTCGAAGAAAAGGAATATCAAACGGAGTCCAAATGGAATGAAACCTTTCAGAGAGTTATTTTTGGAACGAAAGCAATCCAGGAGACTTGGAGTTGAATTCAGGGAAGCTTTGAGGTGTCCACAAGGCAGGGAGGCACGCCCTACCCCCCGTGGGCGTGCCCCCCACCCTCGTGTGCCCCTCGTGGCTCCCCTGACTGACTTCTTTCGCCTATATATGTCCATATACCCTCAAAACATCGAGGAACACAATAGATTGGGAGTTCCACTGTCGCAAGCCTCTGTGGCCACCAAAAACCAATCAGGACCCTGTTCCGACACCCTGCTGGAGGGGGGATCCCTCACCGGTGGCCATCTTCATCATCCCGGCACTCTCCATGACGAGAAGGGAGTAGTTCACCCTCGGGGCTGAGGGTATGTACTAGTAGCTATGTGTTTGATCTCTCTCTCTCTCTCTCTCTCTCTCTCTCTCTCTCTCTCTCGTGTTCTTGAGGTGATACGATCCTTATGTATCACGAGCTTTGCTATTATAGTTGGATCTTATGATGTTTCTCCCCCTCTACTCTCTTGTAATGGATTGAGTTTTCCCTTTGAAGTTCTCTTATCGGATTGAATCTTTAAGGATTTGAGAACACTTGATGTATGTCTTGCCGTGCTTATCTGTGGTGACAATGGGATATTCATGTGATCTACTTGATGTATGCTTTGGTGATCAACTTGCAGGTTCAATGAACTTATGCATAGGGGTTGGCACACGTTTTCATATTGACCCTTCGGTAGAAACTTCGGGGCACTCTTTGAAGTACTTTGTGTTGGTTGAATAGATGAATATGAGATTCGGTGATGCATATCGTACAATCATGCCCACGGATACTTGAGGTGAGAATGGAGTATCTAGGTGACATTAGGGTTTTGGTTGACTTGTGTCTTAAGGTGTTATTCTAGTACGAACTCTATGATAGATCGAACGGAAAGAATAGCTTCATGTTATTTTACTACGAACTCTTGAATAGATAGATCAGAAAGGATAAGTTTGAGGTTGTTTTGTACCCTACCATAATCTCTTCGTTTGTTCTCCGCTATTAGTGACTTTGGAGTGACTCTTTGTTGCATGTTGAGGGATAGTTATATGATCCAGTTATGTTATTATTGTTGAGAGAACTTGCACTAGTGAAAGTATGAACCTTAGGCCTTGTCTCCTAGCATTGTAATACCGTTTACGCTCACTTTTACCACTTGTTTCCTTGCTGTTTTTATAATTTCAGATTACAAATACTCATATCTACCATCCATATTGCACTTGTATCACCATCTCTTCACCGAACTAGTGCACCTATACAATTTACCATTGTATTGGGTGTGTTGGGGACACAAGAGACTCTTTGTTATTTGGATGCAGGGTTCTTTGAGAGAGACCATGTTTATCCTACGCCTCCCACGGATTGATAAACCTTAGGTCATCCACTTGAGGGAAATTTGCTACTGTCCTACAAACCTCTGCACTTGGAGGCCCAACAACGTCTACAATAAGAAGGTTGTGTAGTAGACATCACGTCGCGCGCACCGCAGCACGCCCCGATGCTCGCGCCTGTAGCCTGCCGTGCCGCCCGCTGCGTGCGGCTGCGCCCCGTGCGCCCTCCACCACCCCGCCCTGCTCTTCCCCTTTGGCCCGCCGTTGCCACGCCGGCGCCACGCCGGCGACCCCCCCCCCCTCGTCGTGGCCCCAACTGGTTGCGTCCAGTGCGGGCGCCCATGCCTGTGCCCGCTATGGCCTCTGGGTCACTGCCTAGTGGGCCCCCACACACCCCTGTTAAAAAAGAATTAAAAAAAGAATATTAAATAAAAATATTAATTAATTAACTAAATCAATTAATTAAATCTTGATTAGATTAACATAACTAACTACTGTTAATTACTAAACAGTCAATGGCATGCGGGAGCGACACGTCAGTGACCCAGTCAACACCTTTGTTGACTGCTGACATCATACCAATGTCATAAATGTATTTTCGAATTAAATTAATAATAATAAATTAAAATTTGTTTAAATATTTAAAAATTAATATAAATAAACCATAGCTCGGATGAAATAGTTTTATACATGAAAGTTGCTCAGAACGACGAAACGTATTTGGATACGTAGCCCGTTCGTCCGCCACACGTGCCTAGCATAGAGAACATGCAACATCTCACCTCCGTTTCATCTGTCCGAAAACGCGAAACACCAGGGATACTTTCCCCGATGTTTCCCCCCTTCACCGGTATCACCTACTATCGCGTTAGATCACCCCTGGCATTGTGTATTGCCTTGTTATATTTTGTGATGCTTTGTTTGCTCCTTATTTACTGTTTCTCCCCCCTCTTCTTCTCCAGTAGACTACGAGACTGACGCCACTGCTACCCCGATCGACAACGATGTTGACCACCCCTCCTACTTGCCACAGCAACCAGGCAAGCCT